>NC_054542.1:44327911-44545411 GCF_017654505.1 Polyodon spathula | reverse complement strand
AGGGAAATATGCAAGACATCACCTGTTACCCTACCTGTTAACCCATTCATATTGAGTGCTAACATTATTCCATAGTTGACTAATGTATTGTGGATGTATTGGTCACAACCACCATCGAATGCTAGGAATCCGTCTCTCTGAAACACACTAACATGTTCTGTACTTTTAATATTATAATTATTTGTATATGCTTTATGTTGACTTGGTATAGCTGGTGTATTTACAAAATATGCGAAGTTATTTGTTACCCTCAAAAAACAAGTTGTATTTTGATCAATTATTATTTTATATAATAAGTATTATATTTTACCATTTGTTTTACATTTCTTCCGATCACCATGTTCATGTAATGACAGTATCTAAATGACTGTATTTCACAAGTCACAATTGTACTACATAAGCGTGGAAATTAATAAGTACAATCTAAATGTTCTGAAGAAATGGCTTTTCTATTTGTCTCTAAACTATTAATGTATTGAAGCAAAATGATTTAAGAATGGTTGAATCCTAAACTTGTATTTTGTATGTTTTGTTTTCTGATAGTATTTCATTCTACATTTTCACTGATTTTGTAAATATCGAAACATGTTGCTTTAAAATTAGACACATATGGATTACTTACGAAATGCAATGACATTCTGGCACCGTTCGGTTCAGGAAAAGTTGAGAAATGTGTGCCTCCACTGAGCTGTTCACTTAAAGCGGTAGGTGGCATCCTTCTCGTTTATAATCATTATTCATATGCATACAACACTTGTGTACAATATAATAACGTATTGCTGTGTTTATGTACAAATATCGGAACAGTACTTAAACGAGAGTGGACATTATCAACAAAGGCAATACCAAATCTATACACAAAAGCTGGATTTGTAACTATAGAATATGTATGTGTTGAAAACGAGAATGATATGCAACATCCCTTAACGTCATGACACAGACGGTATAAATTGTTTTCCATCTCATATGAATATAATATAATCATTGCACTCGAGAACATAAATGGCTTGATTTATTTTTTTTATTTTTTTATTTTTTTTTATTTGTAAGAGTGCCGGACACATCTCCCTGTTGTTGTATTTGGCTTACAGAAATAATTTAATATAAATAAAAATCAGAAAAACACAACGCAAGGGAAAGCTCAGCAAACATACAGTAGACAGATTGATGAAATAGTGAGATATTTCATGGTGCACACGTGACCGCAGTTTGTAAACATACTTGGGCACAAATAAAAATGTTGCACAACTCTTTTTTAAAACAATCAACACGACAAGAAAGGTGTATTTTTGTGAAAACAGGCAGTAAACAGTGAGACACCATTCACAAAGGTCTACCAGTAGATATTCTATATAGTGCTTAATTATTTCAATGCATAGAATGTTTGCACTGCAAACCATAATATACAAAAAAATATTGTCTCCATTTTTCAAAGTTATGTTGTATTCAGTCATGCGGATTTAGTTGTAATATCTATTACAGATAAATAAATCTTAATAAAAGTCAATAACTTAAATATATTTAACGTGGAAGGTTTGGGCTTTACTTTCAAAACTCTGATCAAGTTTTATATGTACAGAAATCATAATTTATTAACATTAATAGAATTGAACAAATCATTAGGGTTTAGTGCAAATTTCCAAAAATAAAAACAGTGCTGACAGTCAATGTTAATTACACATCATTAAGATAATTGTTTTTTTTTTTTTTTTTTTTTTTTTATTTATTTCCCATATCATGCAGACCTTTGGAACGAATACATGAAATTAAATGTACGCTATTGATTAGTTTTGACTTTTGAACCAATTGAGCTACATCTATGAATATTTTCGTTAAGAGATATAGGTGTTAAGCCGATTTTTTTAAACTGTTCTTTGTTTTTATAGAAAAGATATACGAGGTATTGGAAAAGTTACTAGAGCTTATGTAAAACTAAAAGACAGAATCTCCCGAATGTTATCATAATGAATTTAATATTTGCGTTTAGCCTGGGACTAACAAATGAGGTAACTCTTTGAATGGCTGTTTTGTCTGAAATAAATATGACTGAGAAGACATCTTAATTACTAAAATAATGCGATCAAACATCAATCAACTTTCACTTTACAATGATTTTGAAAAGCCATACCCAGATCTGCTGTTCTACAGTCTTTAATTCACCAGACAGAACGCGATCTGTTATTTGTATACTTCACATTCACCAATAACGTGAACATAAAGTAGAAATGATTTTGCCTCATAAAACCGATGATTTAACACATCACCCCATGTTCGAGTTTAAAAGATTCTGTTTTGAAAACAAGCAGGACCGAAAACAATGAGAATTTTGTATGTTCCGTGGTGCCCCAAATATTGTCTTTCAATACAAGTCTTTTATAACTAATGGGATGCTGAAAATTTCAGTCTTTTTTGTTTCTGTCTCTGATTACAAAACCATACTCGCACCACATTCTTTTTGAGCTCCAGTTTTTCTGCAATTGCTGCTATCTTCTCTGAAGAAGGACGAGGTTGCACAGCAAAGTAAGCTTCCAGAGATCTCTTTTCTGGAGCTGCGATCGAGGTCCTCTTGCGTTTCTTCTCCCCTCCGTTAAAAATATCGGGTTTGCTCAGTTTCTCTCTCTGGGCCCCCTCGGCCTCTTCCAGCCAGGCTTGCAAAATGGGTTTGAGAGCTATCATGTTATTGTGCGACAGAGTTAAAGATTCGAACCTGCAAATGGTGCTTTGACTAAGAGAGCCCACACCGGGTATTTTCAGGTTGGCGAGAGCTGAACCAACGTCCGCTTGAGTCACCCCTAGTTTGATTCTCCTCTGCTTAAAGCGCTCTGCAAAAGCCTCTAGCTCCCTGGGATCTGTGTCTGAGTCATTAAGAGAGGGAAGTCCGTTATTACTGAGCCCCGATATGGCTTGACCTCCTCCGTGGTGGGCAGGAAGAAGCCCGTGGTGGGTGAGAGGGGAATTCATGTTCAAAGCCTGGTGGGGCAGGTGGCTCAAACAGTGCATGTGTGAGTGCGGATGGGCTGAGGAGGAGATCAAACCCCCACCACCCCCTCCTCCACCACCCCCGACACCATCGTGTCCACCAGCCATGAGGGTCAGGGAAGAAGAGCTGATGTGGTCCACGAGGTCTGCCGCCTCTAAGTTCTGGTGGTGATGGTGGTGGTGATGGTGGTGGTGGGCGAGGGGTACGGTAGAGTTTGAGGAGCATGCCACGTTGTTCATCGTGTGGTAAGTTGCGTCTGGCTTGAAAGGGTGAGACTTGCCCTGAGACACTGCGATATCCACGGCAGCAAAAGCTTCAGCGCGGGCCAGAAGAGTTTCATCCAGACTAGTGAAGATATTGCTCTGCAACTGAAATCAAAAAGAAGAAAAAAAGAGAGAGAGAAAAAAAAACACAGAATAAATGGATATGTTACTCTCAGCTGGGGAATACTGTCAACACATAACACATGAAGAAAAATGAGAAGCTCAAGTCATAGAAATGAATTAAACTAAAAAACAAAAAACTGATGAAGTAGGAACCTTGTGTGAAAATCCTTTCAAAAAAGATCACAAGCGTTCTGGTGATTGCTGAGGAATACATGAAAAAAAAAAAAAACAGACAAACAAACAAACAAACAAACAAACAAACATTAAGCGCAGCTTGGCAAAATGTGTTTTGCAGCACTTTGTATTATTATTACACACATGCATACATCCCTGATGTAGAAAGGGACGCAAAGATAAGTTGAGTTCATTTACCTGTGAAGCTGGTAGACAGGCTCTCCTTATTGCCTCTGAGCTGGAGTGCAGAGAGGTATACTTGTGCTCAGGTAAGCTTGAATGCATGGCAAAATGTGGCTGTTTGCTGTTCATGGACATCATTTTGCAGGCTTTGTATTTAAACAAAGTCCTGTAGCGAAAAGAAAAAAAAAGGTTCTATATAGATAACGTTTCCAGTAGAGCCGCAGTAGCTGGTGATGCCGCGTGCTGCTCGGAGCTTTATGATCCAGTGTTGCCTCCAGTCTAGTCTCTCAGTCTCACTTATCTCTCTGCTGTATCCTAGTGCTAGGATGATAGGAGCTCTTACACCTGAGTCCCTCAGATCTCGGATCTCGTTAAGCGAGCCCGGTTTTCTCGCGAGATATTTATCTGTACAGCCTGACAGACAGTAGACGGGTTAAGCCTAGGCGCATTTCCAGCTCTGTGTCAGATCTATACAGCAAGTGCAAGAACACTCAAGCTTCTTGAGTTATAGTGGACGGACAGAAGAGGTTGAGAATATGTTCTACACCTGTAGATTCCGGGCATGCGCAGTGTCTTAGTGTTGTCTTCAAACCGTATTTTTTTTTTTTTTTTTTTTTCAAAAATAAGATTAGTGTTGTTATATGGATCTACCGATGGGATCCTTATTTAATTACGACACATTTAAAATAAAGAAATGCACTATAAATGTGTTGTATATCATTAATTATACAAACATACATTTAATTAGACATTGTGCAGAAACGGTACTTTCTCTATTTAAACATGTTGTAACGGCATATGTAATCACCAGCGTACTGTGAACGAGATTGCATATTCTCTGTAAGTGCTGCTTTGCAAAAATATTTTAAGAAAATATTTTAAAAACAATACATTTTTTCGAAGTAAAATGTAAGTAGGTTGCTGTACACGCATTTGAAATATCTCTCTCTGTCTCTCTCTCTATCTCTCTTTTTGAAAAAATGTGAATGTATTTTTTTTAAATGTAATATTTTTTTTTTCTTTTTAATAAAACGCCATACGAGAACCCCCCCCCCCCCCCTCCCTTTAAAAACAAACAACCAAAAAAAAAAAAAAAAAAACTGTTACTAATAATAACTGTAAATATATTAACAGCACTTCATACATGCATCACCTACACCGTATGACAGGGTAAAACGGGAGCATCAACTTTTTGAATGTAAATTGTGAATGTTTCTTTTGTGAAAACAATGTCATGTTAATTGTACATTCACAGTCGGGACAAGCCTTCACTAAGGTCACCGCTGTCGTTACGCAGCGACGACATATTAACACAGACATATAGAGGATGTCCCTTTGCTTATTGGTGAAAGAGAGTGAGAGGCCGAGTCTTGGTCCCACCCAAGACACAAGAATACTAACAGACGGAATAATTCTGTAACTCGGCCTTGCGTGACACCAAACTTACCTATTGGCCTATAAGTGCAGTACATTATATTGGGAGACGATCCGATTATCGAATCGGTTCATTATTGATACTACAATTAGCCTATATTTTTATAGTACGTTTTGTACCGACATTCCTTTGCTTCTTATCATTAAACATAACACTAATATTTCACAGGGATTGGTTGCACTGAAACGAGATGCTTTATCTACAGCAGTGTTTAATGTGGTAAACGCTAAAGTCTTATTGCGTTACTGATTATATATTAATACAAGAGCACGTAATGACTCCAAATCAGTACCGAACGATTTCACTCACGGAGATCACACTGAAGAATGTGCTGTATTGGCCAAGCAAATATCTTAAAGAAAGTAGGAGTTGAGCTTCATTAGAAGTAGGGGATCAGTTAATCAACCAAAAACATTAGATGTCAATTTCTATTAATAGTACTTATTTGTGGACTCTATTAGAAATACATTTGTCAAAAACACTAAAAACTTTCTAGTACATGTAGCCTGCCTCTGAAATACAAACCTATATTGTCAGAATTCAGCATTCTGTAATTGTAATACTTACCTTTTACCCCCTTAACAATTTTGGGAAATTATTATCATTATTATTATTATTTGTAGTAGTGTAGCTGCTGCTGCAATACTTGTTTCCTTTTAACAGCTTGGGTGGTTCAAGCACAAACCTTCTTTAGTTAATAGCTTGTAGAGATACTAGTATGGTTATAGTATAATAACATGCCTGGTAGATTTACATTTCAGGTTATAAAAATGAGATGGAATTCCTTGGGCATTTTATTTATTTATTTATTTATTTAGTAGTAGATGTCGGCAAAAAAAGTGCAAAAAAAAACAAAACAATTTAAATAATAATACATATTGTGCAATACTAAATAGTGAGATGGCATGACCCTAGTTCCCTATGACAAGTTCAAACAAAACTTGTTTCTCACATACCCATAACACTACTTGGTAACAGTGTTTAACTGTTGTTATATCAATACCAAGCATCAAAAGAAACTTATCACTATTATAACACATAATAAGGTATATAAATGATGGACATTGACTAAATGTTTTTGGTTTCTTTTCAATCACTCACTCATTCATCCTTTACCATGACATGCTTGAGTGATTATGACCAAAGAATATGCACTTAATCACCTAATTAATGAGACAGTTGATTGGACACTGGATATGGAGTGATTTCAGCTTTTGAATTGCAAGCTTGAATAAAAGCAATAAAGAAAATCACAGAAAAAAAAAAACAAAAAAACACGACATCTGTCATGAGAGCGGCGTCTTCGTGCAATCGGCATGTTGGAGGCTGGACTAGGGCAGTGTACTGTGCCTCACCATCTCGGGTGCTCACAGCCAGCAATTTCAAACCTGGTGAAATAGTATAACCAGACACACTCTGTCAATGACAGGCCACGAACTGGGAGACCAAGAGTCACAACACCTGCCCAAGATCGACAAATCATTTTGCAGCATCTTTGTGATGTCAAGTGTTAATCAGCACAATAAAAACTCACTGCACCTGCTCTTGTCATGTTTCAATCATGTCTAGTGAATTTTATCCAAATATGTAATGCTTTTCTTTTGATGTTCAAATATAAATGATAAGTTTATTTTGATGCTCAGTATATATGTACCAAATTAAAAGCTCAATGGATGCATGCTGTTTAACTACCTGCAGATTCAAAGTGTATTGTTCTATTAAATATTAAGGTTTTTTAAAAAAATTGTTATTGTCCTGGAGGTCCAAGTGAAAAATAAATAAATAAAAAAGGGTGTATAGCAAATTCTGTTATGAAAAATTGCTTTGGTATAATGGGGCTCAAACTACACTATCAATGTTTCTATATAACTGAAATTACAAAGCCCAGTTGGTTACTGCTTTGTATTAATACACTTTGTGTGGATGTAATGAATGGATTCTTGGAATTACATTTTAAAATCAACATTGGAAATATTCTTAAATCAGAATATAAGAAATGTGCATTAACAACAGCGTTACAACTGTAGTCCAGCCTTTCGTTTGAGAAAAAAAGGCTACAAAGACAAGAGCCCCATTCTCCTCCCACACCACATGGGAGGGGTAAATCTTTACCTTGTTGTCATGCAGGGTGATCTCCTGATTTATTATAACATTTAAACAAAACCATGCATATTTCACAAGCCTTTAATCACTGCATGCAATTTTAATTCATGAACTGCAGGGAGTTTAAATAAATTAAGTGTTGATTCATTAGAATTAATTCATTTGTTAAAAGACTGCAAGGTTACGGTAGAAATTTGATTAATTTGTTTTGGTATTTTGTGCTAATGGCGGCTTTCCTAGTAACAGGTAGCTCCTAACTGTTTACTTGTGGATTGAAGAATGGTGCTTTGGGACTGAAATGCAATTGACTAATGTCATTCTTTAAGTCTTGCCACCCCTGCAACTTGATTAATTAATATATCTGGAGTACAGTCACTCACTTAAACATAATCCAGTAAATTCAATTACATCAATACATTAAACAGTGCTAAATATGAAATGACGCTATGTATACTTAAATACAGGGATTCAAAACAAACCCATACAATTATTGCCACAATTTACGCAATTTATATATTATTATTATTATTATTATTATTATTATTATTATTATTATTATTATTATTAACTTCTTAGCAGATGCCCTTACCCAGGGTGACTTACAGTTGTATACAAACAATGCAGATCAAGAATTACAGTACAATTAAGAGCAACATACAAAATACAATGCCTTCAGTTGTAATAAGAACAAATACAAAACACAGTACAATTTGAAATCAGGGCAGTTCAAGAGCAGATAACAGTGTTGATAGATACATCAGGGTTAGATACGAGTGCAGGTGAAATACAAGATACTACAATTGGGTTACATGCAGGATTAAATACAGTAAAATAGGGAGCAGATAAGTGCATTAAAGGCAGACTGCTAGTGTCTATAGGAAGTATTCACCCCCCTTGGATGTTTTCACAGTTTGTTGTGTTACAACCAGAAATCTTGATGCATTTAAATGGGATTTATTTTCCTTTGATTTACACAACCTACTCAACACTTTGAAGAGACAAGATAATTTTTTTATTGTGAAACAACAGTTAATGAAAAATAAAAAATACATTAAAAAAACTGAAATGTCTTGGTTAGATAAGTATTCACCCCCCTGATTCAATACTTGGTAGAACCACCTTTGGCAGCAATTACAGCTCTGTCTTCTGGATTAAGTCTCTACCAGGTTTGCACATCTGGATTCTTCATGGCAAAATTGTTCAAGCTCTGTCAAGTTGGATGGGGACGTTGGTAGACAGCAATCTTCAAGTCTAGCCACAGATTTTTAATTGGATTCAAGTCTGGGCTTTGACTGGGCCACTCTAGGACTCTAGGACAAATTCCAAGCAGTATTTTACACAGTGCTTTTTTCTGAAATGGCTTCCTTCTTGCCACTCTTCCATACAGGCTAGATTTGTTGAGTACCTTAGCTATTATTGACACATCGGCAGCTTCTCCCACCTCAGCCGTGGAACACTGTAGGTCTTTCAAAGTTGTTATTGGCTTTTTGGTGGCTTCTCTGACCAATGCCCTTCTTACCCGGCTGCTCAGTTTGGGAGGACGGCCTGCTCTAAGCAGATTCTGGGTTGTGCCGTATACCTTCCACTTCTTAATGATTGACTTGACTGTGCTCCAAGGGATATTCAGTGTCCTTAAAATCTTTTCATAACCCTCTCCTGATCTGTGCCTTTCCACAACTTTATCCTGGAGTTGTTTTGAAAGCTCTTTGGTCTTCGTGGTAGTATCTTTGCTTTGAATGCCCTACCCAACTGTAGGATCTTACAGAGAGAGGTGTATTTAATCTGAAATCATGTGAACCACTTTTATTGCACACAGATGGACTCTTTTAATTTATTGTGTGAATTCTGAAGGCAATTGGTTGCACCTGAGCTTATTTAGGCGTGCCACAGCAAAGGGGGTGAATACTTATCTAATAAAGACTTTTCAGGTTTTTATTTTTAATTGATTTGTTTTTCACCACCCCCCCCCCCCCCCCCCCCCCCCCAGAGAGGAGAGAGGTGTTGAGAAGGGAGAGATGAAGGGGAGTAGAGCAGGAGCAGCAGCTTGAAAGAGGTGAGTGGGGAGGGGGACCAGGGTGCATGTGGTGGGTTTGTGGCCCTCCAGGAGGGAGGTCAGACTCAGAGGGGAGAGGAGAAGGAGGGCGAGTTAGTATTGGAGACAGTGGGTGTTGGGGGGGTGGTTGTTAAAGACTTTGCGGATATCGAGATTTTAAAGGAGAAGAAAAAAGCAAAGTTCTCAGAAGCAGGTTTGTGAGATGACATTAAGAGAGGTAATTTCTTGAAGAACCTATGGTGCACTGTGAAAAACCATGAAAATAAACGGGGCATGATATTAAGTGAGGTGATATGAAACAAGTTAGTCTGTATCTGAGTGCATATTGCATATTATATAATATATATATATATATATATAATACAATATCTGTTATAAATACAATGAACTTCTGTAAGACGACATTTCATTTTATTTATTTATTTTTTGCAGTTAACATTTCATAAATACAACATTAAGCACGTGCATAACAATTCAACTAATCTGCAGGTTTACACAATGATTCATACAGTAATCACTAAGCATACACCTGGCACTAATTGATTTAGAAAACATACAGTACATTACAGTGGTTGGATGTATACTCTCAAAAAGTCTTAGCAGAAGCAAAAAGAAAAAACATTTGAACACAACTATTAAAAAAAGTTCAAACAATTACTGCTTACAAAACTGTATTATTTTACTTTGTGAACACCTTCATAATAGTTGCCGATATTTTTTTTCAAATTGTACTCATTCTGTTTATGTATTTTATTATGGAATCTGTTGGCCACTATGGATAGAACAGATACCACCAGCAGCAAAAAGACCTACAGTAACTTGGATGCTTTAGAAGGACTGGCCATGTCAAGGCCACTTCTAGTTTTTCTTTTTATAGGCAGGGTGCTACTGATTTTTGATCCTATGTTCTTGCCCTTTTCAGATGCCAATGCTGTACAAAGAAACAAGGAATGACTCTTTGCTTGGTCAAGCTGGGCTTCTCCTGAGCGGGGAGAATGTGAAGACCCAGCCTTTGGATTTCCAAAAAATCCTTGCGAGTCTGCAAAGAAATCGGTAGAAAGTTCATCCAATTGCAAGAAATCCTGTTTTGTTTGAAGATCACTAACTTCTGTATCCTCCTCTCCAAATAAACACAATTCTTGTTTCGGATTGGTGGTGCCTGAAGTGCTGTTGGACGTGGCTACTGTTTCACCACTTCTTATTTCACTGTTTTCTTGAGAATATGATGCAACATGCTGTCTTCTTCTCGCCTTTGGCTCAAGCCTTCTGTCAGTTTCATTCATAACTTCAACACAACCTGTGAGCTCTGGTATCAAAGCAATATCAAGGTCAGAGGACTGTGTTGACATTAAAGAGTAATGAGAGCCCCTGCTGCTTTCAGATTCAGATATCATAGTGTCCAGTTCAGAGATTTTATCAAGGTAAGCAGCATCCATGGAAGCCTCACTTGATGTCCTTAAACGGTTTACTTCAAAGTCGGAAATAAGTTGAAAAGTTCTAGCAGAGTTCCGAGCCATTTTAGTATGTCCTGCAGTGGCTGCATCTCCAGGTGGAGTGCAAAGGTCTTTGTTACGAGTCTTGGGACCAGTGTGACAAGCTGAAGAAACAGTTGCTCTCTCCTCTCTAGGGCTGCAGCTGCCTGAGTGAGGATTACCTGCAGTTTTATTACCTTCACCAGACATGCTGCTACAACTAGGATCATCAAAACTGAGTTTCCGTAGGTAGAATAAAGGCTTGCTACCAGTCTTTTTTCTACCTTGATCACTTGGGCTATTCAAACTTAGACAGCTAAAGGAGGTAGAAGGAGTAGACATTGTGGGATCAAACTCAGATTCACTCTTATCTTTCTTTGGAGTGCCATCCTCTCTGCCGTTTCTCTTTCCATGTACCACACCAGGGTTGTTGCTGTTACCTGCTCTGGTAAAAAGAGGCGACCTGGCACTAGCTAATTTCTCATTCCTCATAACCACATCTGTGCAATTGCTACTAGGTTGGTCAGAGCACAGTGAACCATTACCTTGTAATCTGCTGACTGATGGCTGTTCTAGTTCACTAAGATGCAATGACACAGTCAGGTTTGGCTCGTTTTCATTTTGCCTGTCCCATGCTACAGAACATTCTTGATTGTATTCCACTTCCTCAGCTTCAGAATCAGAAAAGCTTGGATTTAGTGTCTTCAAAGATCCACCCATATCTTCCTTTACACCTGTTTCCCCCCTGATACTGGAGGTCTGGGCCTCCAGCTCTTCTATATATTTATCACTTCTTTCAAGGGCTTTTCTCAGGTGTTTAACATCCCGTTCATACTGGCTGATCTCTTCCTGCAGAGCAGCAACAGTACACCTTCCAAACCTACAGAGACAAAGATAATATTGGTACAGCATGTAACAAACTTAAACAAAATGTGCAGGGAGATTATTTTTTTACACAATGGAACACAACATGTGATGCAGATTTTCATATTTTAATCTTTTCTTTTTGTTAATTTTTTTCTTTTTTTTATAGGAAAAGCAATATTACAGTAGATACATTCCCCCCCACCCCCCACTAGGAAAGGCTAAATGTATAATTAGTGTGTCAACATTTTCAGGTATGTTAGATATATTTCTATCAGATGTATATTTTTAAAGAATCAAATAGTGAAACAGTTGAGGACAGAAGATCGATTAAAAGTTCAGTCAATCAGATGTAAAAATGTGAACTTAAAGCTTCCTTTAAATTATAAATTTACACCATGAACTATTTAAAACAATGACATACTTTTGTGGAGATCTACTGTCAACCTCGGCTTTCAGACGTAGATTCTCTCTCACAAGATCAATGTTTTGACTTCTCAGATTCTGATTTGCCTGAAGACAAAAGATTGCAAAGAGAGCTTTTGCGAATGTTTGTGTTATCCTCCACTGTTTAAATGTCAACATAACTGAAACAGAAAGGCAACAATTCTATGCACCGAAAGTGTTAATATCAAGTCACCATTATCTACTCCCACAGCATGTAAGAAATGACCATGTATAAAGAAAGACAGACAGCTTAGACAGACATCAGTGCTGCAAAGAAGTCCTGTGTGAAAAAACTTCATGGGAAGTCTTGGTAAGAGCAGTTAAGAAGACATAGCTTTAACTGTCCCAAGCACAAGACAGAACTCCTGTAACTAGGATATCATTGCATAGATTACAGTATGATGCCCTCAAGACCTTGCGCTAAGCAATACCCACAGATGTCATTTACAACTGCGTTTTTCAAGATGTACTGTATGTTAAAAAAAAAAACTTGTTGCGCTGTACCGTGTAGAAGAGGACAAAGTTGATCATCAACAAAGTTTGTACATGACAGACTTGTCACTTCAAGAAATACCAAACATAAAAGTGTGTTAATGAAACCAAGTATGCAAGTTAATGAAAGCGTTTCCTAACCATGTAGCGCAATCTATAAAGTAGACATAACTGCTGTATGCTGTATGTAGTCATGTCGTTTATCTTGGGATCTTGAGAAAACAGAAGTGATTACTTCCGTTTTCCTGACAACTTATCTATCTCACGAAAACGGAAGTAATGACTTCTGTTTTCTCGAGATCCTGTGATAAATGATCTCGTGATCACAAGATAATAGAAAGGCTTTATCGCGAACCTGACAAATTATTTTGTGATCTCGACAAAGAATTATAAAAAATAATAATTCTCAATGAGCTGTCGTAGCATCATTTATTTTCTAGCAATCAGCGTAACAATTAAGCTGATCCAAATTATGTCATTAACCACAAATTAGGTTTGGACAAAGTGACAACAGAGGATTTGTAATATTACTGTTACCCGTGATCGAACTTGATACACTCGTGCACCTGGTTATTTTCATCCAGAAAACAAAACAAAAAAACACATGAGCTTCCTGTTGTTCTTGTGGAGCCCCCTATATATTTGAATGTTTTTTAGGAACCAACACCAAAAAAAAAGTGTCCCATTTTCAGTGAAAAACTAAAATGGAAAAAATTATTTTCAAGTTCCATTATACCACTACTGACGTCACCAGATCACAACAAACAATGACACATTCTGACATCCCTCAAATCAATCACTAAGATTTCTGATGGCAAACCAGAATTATTAACCAATGATTTAGCTTTATTTCAGATTATAACAGCAGTCAAGAAAAAAATAGAGCATTGTATTATTTATCAATATGTCATAGGTCTGTACTGGGATATTCTGACTAATAAACAACAGCACAACTAAGAATTTCACAAAGAGTTTTAGAGTTTTTACAGTACCTCCTTCAACTTTGCACCATCAGTTTTCACTTTCTCATAAATGTCAGTAGCAACTTTGAGTTTCTCTTTCCATTCCTTCACCATATCGGGGTCAATTCTCTTGTCCTCTCCATTCTGCTTGCAGTCCTCATTTTTATTAGATAGCGATAGGGCTGACGGGTCACGGACAGTTTGCAGTGGAGACTCCAAGCTCAGGTTTTTGCTTCTCAGCTCCTCGTTTTCTTTTCGAAGAGACTCTATTTCATCCTACATTGCACACATTACTTGTTAAAGACACAGGTTTAAATGCAGCTTTAAAAAAGTTCAAACTTAGATTTAAAAATGAATTACAACACATTTACATAGCTATTTGTTTTATGTACACCTACATCATGTTATTATTGAAAAACAATGAAGTTGTGATCATAAAAGACGAACAAGACAATGAAGTGCTATGCCTGACCAGCCAGCATTGGACTGGAGTCAACAGAACTTGTACCTCATACTCTCGGAGTAGTAGCTCAAGCCTGGTCTTTCGAAGATGCTTTCTAACAGTATGGCTGTCATCACCTTCATTTTCATTTGTTGCACCTACAACATCAACCAATGCAAAAATTTGACAATGTTAAATAACTTTAGGAATAATAACACTCCCAGTTCACAAACAGATAAAGTAACCTTTGGTTACAGTACATACTTTGAAAAAAAATCAAGCAGAAACAGGTAAGGCAGTGGACGGAATTTGCTATCTGGTGTGTGTGTGTGTGTGTGTGTGTGTGTGTGTGTGTGTGTGTGTGTGTGTGTGTGTGTGTGTGTGTGTGTGTGTGTGTGTGTGTGTGTGTGTGTGTGTGTGTGTCCCATGACTGTACCAACCCGTTACAAGATCCCTGGCCTCTGTACAATTGGCAGTACAATCTCTGTGAGCAACTGTTGCCACCAAACTCACACGCTTCATGTTTCATGTGACGACCAGATAACCCTTCTCTGACCATGCATCCGCTCTTTGCTGATACAAGTGGTTCAAAGAAAGCCCCCCCCCCCCCCCCCCCATTTTAAAGACTATATTTCACACATCTCACCCAGAATTGTGTGGGATGACATTGGCTCTGAAAGGCTATGGTTGACTCCTATGATGGCAGTTTCTGATGTACACCTGTTTCTGCATAATACATGAGAACGCATGCTTTGAATCTGTATCCCCTAATAAACGCTTTTAAGTGTAACAGTCATCCACCAAAGTCACTAATGGGGATGACTTACCATAAAAATCAGATTTACACATTGTAAAATTCTCTATAAAGTCTTATGTAAAGCCTTTCTGACACCCCTAATTTCTGCTGACTGACAAACCAGCTCTATACACGAGACTCAATTTGGTCTCAGTAGCTTTTTTCTCAGGGTCAGAAATAAATACCCTTTCACACTAAACACATTTGATATTTTATAGACAAAACAAATAAATACAAATATTCTTTGCATGTATTTTTAAATCATTTTAGTCAGTTGTTTTGTATCTAACATATATTGAATTGAATAATAATCTAGCCTACCAAGTTTAAGGCATGCGGTTTAAAAATCAGCCTTACCTATGATCTCTCTACAGGGGTTCTCCGGTGTAATAGGAACCCTGCAGGTTGGACACTGGCTATTTCTCTTCAGCCACACTTCAATGCAAGTAGAGCAGAAGACATGGTTGTTAGCACAGATCACTGGATGGCGTACCTAAGAAATGCAAAATAGTGAATGAGAAACGGCAAGCATGATCAGGAAACAAAAAGACGACTGGACCATCGTAGGCTACAGGTATGTGTTCCAACAGTTTACCATCACCCTGCAGAACATTTGATATATTTTGTACAGTGAAAGCTGACATGTAATATTAATGCTGTTGCAAGACTTCAGGCTGTTATTCAATTAGTACTTTTTAAAAAAATGTAGTCACTTGTAAACATGTAAATAATAATACTAAATATATATTGAAAAAAAAAACCTACATAAAGTACTAAACACGAACATGTGGTCACTCCTGGGGTTGTTCCTCACCAGGGGGAGGAATAGTGTGCCTGCATTTACAGTCGCACATTCCCTCGGTCTGCTACATCCACCAAAGTGGCCAGTACAGTAAATTTCATTATGAATTTATGAAAGATGCAATGTATACCAAACAAACTAGAATACATGTTAATATGTGGTTTAATCAAACAGGATGACAGTAGAGTACATTTTAATACATGTAGTTTAATCAAACAGGATGACAGTAGAGTACATGTTAATATGTGTAGTTTAATCAAACAGGATGACAGTAGAGTACATGTTAATACGTGTAGTTTAATCAAACGGGATGACAGTAGAGTACATGTTAATATGTGTAGTTTAATCAAACGGGATGACAGTAGAGTACATGTTAATATGTGTAGTTTAATCAAACGGGATGATAGTGGAGTGCATGTTAATATGTGTAGTTTAATCAAACGGGATTGTAGTGGAGTGCATGTTAATATGTGTAGTTTAATCAAACGGGATGACAGTAGAGTACATGTTAATATGTGTAGTTTAATCAAACGGGATTGTAGTGGAGTTTATGTTAATATGTGTAGTTTAATCAAACGGGGTGAGACAGTACAACAGGTAGGTTTGTTGTTAAATGTACTTTAGATCCGAGTCTGTTCCATTCGCTTTGAAGAGCAATTACAAACAATATGAAATGTCAAGACATTATATTAGCCTATAGGGATATATACTAGGCTAGATCCGCGTTACCTACAACAGGAAACGATATTATCAACGTTATACTTCCATCCTGTAAGAGACGACCTCTCAAATAAAAACTACCGGTAAGTACCCAGTCGTCCCCGAAACCATATTACTGTGAGTATACACACTAACATCAGTACACACTTTACTCCCTGATGCTCCTAAACCATTCGCACAAGACCTCTTAAAATAGTTTTGATGTTAATTTTGCCTACCTTTCCGAGACAAATCTGACATGAGATTGGTAGAGTTAAGGAAAGGGTCACGCTCTGGATGTTCTGAGCCATTATGTACCCCAAAAATCTTGACGCAACAGCAACACGACGAGCGAACTGAAGATATAAACACACCTACTTATTTAGAGGAAAACCATAACTACGGCGAGACGCGCGGCACAAGCTCACATCGAAAAATGCGAAATCTGTTGAGAAAGGTGCATCTGCTGGCAAAGCTCTATAAAGAACAGTTTTGCCTGTTAAAGTTGAACTTTATTATACATCTGTAATTTTCAAGTAGATATACAGTACATCATATCTGCTCCTGTTCGAGTTGTGATACTCTTCGGTGTATTACTGTCTTTAGAAGTGTTGTCACGCATCCAACTTTTACGGGGCCACCCTTGGCAAGGGGGCTGGCATTTTAAATGAAAGAACGATAATTCCGAACAGACAATCAATTGGTTTATTGGCTCTGTAGTTGGTTACATTGTTAAAAGTAGCTGCTGGCACAAAAACTTTTTTTTCCCCATCAAGTCACCTGTCACTCAGTGAAACAATTAGACAGCACCTTTGTTTACTGGTTGTTAAATCTGATACCATGTTTTTTATATACAGAAGTGATTAGAAGTGTAATAATAGGCATGGACTTTGTTCAAAATGATTTTTTTTTTTTCAAACATGAACATAATTGATGAGGTCCTCTGTACACTGGACAGTGCTGCAGGCACATTAATAAGAGCTATCTGCTCTGGAATGATACTGTGTATCAGTTTAATATGAGCTATCAGTCTGGAATGATACTGTGTATCACATTAATAAGAGCTATCTGCTCTGGAATGATACTGTGTATCATTTTAATAAGAGCTATCTGCTCTGGAATGATACTGTGTATCACATTAATAAGAGCTATCTGCTCTGGAATGATACTCTGTATCACATTAATAAGAGCTATCTGCTCTGGAATGATACTGTGTATCACTTTAATAAGAGCTATCTGCTCTGGGATGATACTGTGTATCACTTTAATAAGAGCTATGTGCCCTGGAATGATACTGTGTATCACTTTAATAAGAGCTATCTGCTCTGGAATGATACTGTGTATCACTTTAATAAGAGCTATCTGCTCTGGAATGATACTGTGTATCACTTTAATAAGAGCTATCTGCTCTGGAATGATACTGTGTATCACTTTAATAAGAGCTATCTGCTCTGGAATGATACTGTGTATCACTTTAATAAGAGCTATCTGCTCTGGAATGATACTGTGTATCACTTTAATAAGAGCTATCTGCTCTGGAATGATACTGTGTATCACATTAATAAGAGCTATCTGCTCTGGAATGATACTGTGTATCACTTTAATAAGAGCTATCTGCTCTGGAATGATACTGTGTATCACTTTAATAAGACCTATCTGCTCTGGAATGATACTGTGTATCACTTTTTCATGCTGGAGGGTTTTTAAAGTTTAGATGATAGCAACTAATTCAATGTATTTGCACAGCATATGTGTGCAAGTCATTTAATATATGCTACGAAATGTATGTCATGGACTGGAAGACAATACCCAACTGTCAAACAGAGAAAATGTATGAACATTTATTTTAACCATTATTTTTTTTTAGAATTATATTTGAAATATAAATTAAAATATAACAGTGATATTTATTTGACTATTATAAGTTTAAATTTGATATGTTTTTTTTTTGTTGTTGTTGTTGTTGTTGTTGTTGTTTTTTGGGGTTTTTTTGTTTATATTTAGCTGTTTATGGAGCGATCATTCTGCACATAAGCTTCATTTGTGTTCAACAAGACCCAGTTTGAAGTCCTAGTTGTTTAGGCTGGCACAAGGTTTATGAGACTTTCTAGAAAAGAAAGAACGTTTAATAACGTTTAATAAAGCACAATTACGTACCTGTGAGTGGAACATGGGCAGGCTTGATAAATTATACCTCATTTATTCTGCAGCGCCAACTTACTGAAAACAGATAAAGCTCCTAATTAATTCCTCTTACTAATTTGTAGCTCATCCAGTACCAAAAAAAAAAAAAAAAAAAAAAAAAAAACAGAATAAAGCCGACAGGGTTTAGATTTTCCACCAGAGGAAATGCATCAGCTGGCTGCATCAGAATTTCCAATAGGATTGGAAGCACACTGTAAATCGAAGCGTCTGGGATTTTCATTAAACAGTATATTTAAACTTGCTATGATATCCTTTAATAACTTTACTCAAAATGATACAAATCTACTACACATGTAACTGCAAACTATTTTCTAAGTTAATTCAAGTTAATTGTATAATGTATGGAATAGTATAGAATAGTGTAATTAAGCGATAGAGCCCGTTGACCGCGACTGGATTTATGCGTCCTAAGCCAAACGTGAGGGCGCTAACGAAGTCAAGGTCACCTACCACACAGTAGACCCTCCATCGAGAGGGCTCTATCGCTATTAGAAAACTGTTTATTTATTAATTTTCTCTTTACAAAGACAACTTTAAAACCTATATTTACCTTGAACTTCTGATATTTCACCAGGTAACATCCCGCTGAGAAAAATAGTCCCTAACATAATGAGAATAGAAAAAAGACATGCACGTAAAGAAAACATTATTATTATTATTATTATTATTATTATTATTATTATTGCTAACATATTTATTTATTGGGGTCTTACTCATTCTTATTATAATTTATCTGGTCATGTACAATTGTTGAATTGTGCAGGACTAGTGTCTGATTCGAAACTTGTTGGATTCGGGGGCGTCATTCAAGCAAGCAGGGCGTAGATTGGCTGGTGCTGAAGAATTGAAACAGGGGTGGGCATTTGACTGGCTGGTTTTGAGGGAGGGTGTTGTTTGGATCCAGCCGATGACCAGCGTCAGAAAGTATGTTTAGTAGCTTTTTATGTTATGAGATTAGTTGTAGATTAGAATGTTAACGGAAAAAAAACGGTATTTGTGCGCAGTTTAATTTTAAAATGTAATTCACAGTTAAGCACTTCAATGTTCCAGCGGGCACCTATGCAAAATAGAAGCCCGCTAGATCTGGAAGGTGATTGGCTGTTCGCACGCAATCATTTTCTAATACAGAATATGGAATACTACTGTTGCTCTGTGCACTATATTTGAAAACTGCTTGGATTTGTGCATGGGTTATTATGTGTTAAGATTGAAACTGTAATTGCCCTTCCGTCGATCTGAAACCGCGCGCACCACACTTGCTTCACTTGGCTTGACGAGTCGACTGCCATTTGCTGAGATCGACTGTCACTTTTCTATTACTCTAGTCGAGTATTTGACTGTTCGGTGCTACACCTAGTATATCAACTACAGACACCCATTGCTGAAGAGAGGAATACTTAGGAGACAGGGAGAGCAGAGACTGCGAGAGACGGAGAGCTGGCTGAGAGAGTGCTTATCGATGAAGCAGTGTGCGACCCCCAGTGAGTCTGCCGTGTAAAAGAGAGAGAGAGCGACAGCTATTTATTATTTTGGCGTGAACCCCGGCCCAAACAGGGTTTCGTTGTGTTATTAAAAAAAAATAAAAGTACGTGAAACCTCATCTGGTCTCCCCCGAGTCTGTCTCACCCCCATAGCACAGAACGCTACAATATATAATGGCATTAGCTGAGTGGGGGAGTGGCTAAGTGGTTATTTCAACACCTCTAAATACCATTAAAATATGGCTTAGGTCACAGATGAAAGTTTAGTTAATTCAGAATATTTGAACATGCTCTTCATCCTCATCCTCCTTCTCCAACAAAAGCATTACGTGATGCAGTATTATGGTCACAGTTTTTAATGTAGTACTTCTTAAAAAGTATTATATGTTAGTTGTTATACCACAACATTACCTCCAAACATTTCCAGTAAGGGTAGACGGTACTAGCAGCCATTTATCTTTATTTATCACTAATAAACCATTTAATAGAAAATAATAATACTAAAAAAAATAAATAAAAAAAGTCTCTGATTATCAAGTTACAGTACCCATCACATCAAACAGAACTGACTCAAAGCACCACCTGCAGGCAGTGACAGATTTGTTCTGTTTTGTAGGTTTAAGGCAGAAGTAAAGTCAACTTGAGCTAGGGGAAATGATTTACAAAAAGACCAGTTGTACATATTAAATATTCTTAATGTCTACACTAATAATAAAAGTAGTATGCACAGTTCAAAAGAGATGTTTTTTGTTGGCTCTCATGTGGTAATCAATGACATCAATACTACATTATCTGCAATGCAGATTAGCAGTGCAATGAGTGTGTGTGTGTGTGTGTGTGTGTGTGTGGGGGGGGGGGGGGGGGGGGGGGGGGGGGGGGTAAAGATCTTTAATAAATAGTGGTCATTTAAATCTAACTCAAACATTTATTATAATAGTGAGACATTCTTGGCTAGAATAGAAACTCAATATTAGTCACTTAAAGAAATGGACTTTGGACTCAACTGTAGTGTAATGTTTAGCAGGGTCCTGCTTGTTGAAACAGTGGCGCACAGATTGCTAAATTGCTACTTTGATCCTGATTCCTTATTCTCTAATGACTTGGCCACATGTCTTTTCTTTCAGAAAATCTCAATGGCCACACCCCGTCCTCTGATAGATGTTCGCATCTGACATTTGTGACTTGACAGCAAGGCTTCAGCACTTTTTAGAACCAGAGCACATTCCCCCAATGCTTATTCCCCAAGAGTATCCACTCTCTCCATTTGATTAGAATTGAACCATGCATGATTGCTTGTATACATTTAAATAGATTTGTAGATTGATTATTAATATAAAGTGAGACTGTCTCTATACACTATTACTTCATTAAAACGATTATTATAAATGTGTGTTTGTGCACCTGTGTTTGGTGTTTTAATCCTGTTATTCAACTGCATTTCATTAGGTTCAAGTGCGGGGCACGTGGTTCAAGCTTGGTTGATGTTTCTACTGGACAAAGAAAGTAGCAGGCTGAGACAGCCACATTTTGAATTTATATTTTTCAATCTCATTTTTATATCTTATAGGTAGTATACTGCAAGACTCCCTTGACAGGCATATTTCAATATTGTTTACAATGCTGAAAACCTAAGCACTTTTCTTTTTCTTTTTGTTACTGTTGTAACAGGTACAGTCGATGTTGAACTGAAGGATACCAGAGATAGTTTTGCATAACAACATACAATCATTGCTGTCCATTTATATAATGTGTCATCCTTGTCAACAGCATTATCCTATGTAACAATTAGAAGTATGTACTGTAGCAGTACCATTAAAAAGGAAATACAAAATATAAGAGAAAAAAACTATGTGGGTAGCATACAAATAATCTTTAAAAAAACCTAGAATAGCTACTAGATATCCTGCCGTATTTCTGATGTTAACCCTCTGATTTTAAAGTCTAAAAGTTATTTTTCAATCCAGTAACCCAATTCTTTTTATCGTCTCAGTTTGCTTTGCTTTGAGGGAGTGTTGACAAACAAAACATTCAAATGGTAGAGCAAAAGCTTCCACAATAACTCATTGTATTCGCTCCGGAGCTAATATTTCTTCAGTATACGTTTGAGACGCAGGGTTCCAATCATTCAGTCATTAATTGCTGACAGTCAATTAATCACGTCTGGTACTGACTGAAACGACTATTGATCTTGTATAGGGGCTTATTTTTCATTCTTAAATGACACAAATCGCCATTTTTAACCTGTATGCCTAATGGGCAGATGAAACCAATGACCAGTACACTAGGCTGTAATGAGGGTGTTTTAATCTATGAAATTGCACCTTACCATTTAGCCTGCAAAGGTTTAGCTTGCCCTAAGAGCAAGGCATGGAAAGACTGCTCATTTGCTGTTCAGTCGACCTTTTATATTTGAAGCTTAATCACTGACAAATGCTTGCATTAATTAGTCCCTCACATCCCCCGCCTCACAGTTTGCATGCCTTTAAGCAATGCTAAAGAGGATGACCATGTGCTGATGAGGGTGCATGTGGAAATATAAGCAGCAGTGTGCAAATGAGACCGGCTACCCTTACTGCTGTTAGAAGCCACAGCCTCGGGGCCCAGGGTGCTTTCTTTGCCCACCTGCAGATCTTATTTACTGATTATTAACAGTGTTGACTGAGGGCAACTGTGAAAGACTCAGCATGGTGGCGGCAAGCCTGAATGCTCCGCTGTCCTCTGCAGAGCTGTAATTCTCTTGAGTGACAGCTGGCTCACTTTCAGCACAGCTTTAATACATTTGTCACCAGTAATTCCAATTACGTTTTCAGCCCAATTTGCGATAGAAACCTTTAAAAATGAGGTTTATACAATACTGCATTTTGCAACTGATATTGATGAAATCGATTTTAGTTTGGTATGCATTAAGTAATAGTGTAGTTACAGAGTCAAGAGACGGAAATAAACCATCAATTATCTTTCAGATGAAAAGTCATCCATGAAGCATTGAGGCACACACAATCATTTATGCACATGCACAAACCTGACCACAGATATACATGCTTGCACACACGTGCAATTACACAATTGAACAAATTAGATTACTCTAGTGAAACTATGAAATAAATACATCTTCCAAAGGTGATAATTTAATTGCACTGCATATTTTAAGAGAGAAATCTGGCTGGTATGCAGACTCATGCAGATTTAGGATAGATTATTTTTAAGATATTTATATTATATATATTATATATATATGATCATCAATATATATATATATATAATCTGATATATATTATAAGATCTATATTATATATATAATATATATGCATGCATTGGAAAAAATGTAAACACCCAAGATAAGCCTTTCTAAAGTTAATAATCAGCATCAACAACCCTGTGCAGACAGACACAGATAACAGGATTTTTTTTATTTTATTTATTCTCTTCAGTGCCATTTTGCCATTTTTATTACTTTGCCCACAGGCTGGTGTTGGCACACGTGTCAGGAAACAGTCCTCCAGATGAGCCCCAGCAATAGTGACTTGTACACACCAGAAGGCTCATGGGACCCGAGGCAGATTATTCTGGAAATACTATAGCCTGCTGCCCTCTCCTGTAGCACAGCTGGGCTGCCCCTTTCATTACAAGTATTGAAGCAATCTGTTTGTGAAATTGTAGGACGAGTGCAGCATATACAGAACACATAAAACATGATGTGAGCCTGAGAATAAAATACTTAATCCGTTCTGAACGTCTTACATTAAATCACAAAACTGTGGTTAAAAAAATCTAATTCCACCCTGAAAACCTTTGGTCATTTTTTCCCCATTCTTCCCTCTTATTGATGGTTTGAGATATGCACAAAAAAAACCCAACTCGAATCAGCTCTAGTTTTAATGAGCAGAGACCCCTGCAAAGAGATCTTTAAATGTATGTTTCCTATTGTGCATTTAATAAAGTCTGTTTCTATGGGGGTGGGGGGGGGGGGGGGGGGGGGGGGGGGGGGTGGGGTGGGGGGGGGTGGGGGGAGAGCTTGTTTTTTGCAAACAAAAAGAAGAAATGGTTAATCTAAATGCACATACTTTCATAGATCAATTACCAAGCAGGGGTTCTGGGGTACAAATACCCCATATTGATCGTCAGTTCCCCAAAGGAAATTTAGAAAAATTGTATCCCTTGCACCTCCCTCAAAATTTGTGGGGGTAATATTTTTCTAGTTTTCAAAATTGATGCATTAATAATAGATATGTGTATGTGTGTGTGTATTTGTGTGTGTTGTGTGTGTGTGTGTGTGTGTGTATATATATATATATATATATATATATATATATATATATATATATATATATATATATATATATATATAATATAATTTAATAAATAGATTATGTTACAAGAGAGTATGTCACTTTTCAATGAAAAGTAAAGTGTTCTGTCATCTGAGTAGCATGTGTGTGGAAGACTGCTGCTAAAGCCTACTTAAATAAACAATGAATTAAATTGTTACAACTTTTTCCTCATTTGCTCATCTGTGTGAAATAACACTCAGTGGAGTATAGGTCACCAGTGTTGTAATATTGGTCTGGTGTTATAAATCGACAAATTACTAAAACATAAATAGCTTAAAAATGCATTTTGAACAGAAAAGTTGTCATTTACACACCTGTACTCTACAAACAGACTTAGTGACTAGACATTTATGTTTCTTTTAGAGACACGTCATGTTCATTTTCTTCACACACGTTTGGCACCCATTTACAGTAATACATTTTGGAGGTGCTCACCCTTAAAGTTGTGTTCATGCTATTTCGGGTTACTGCTTTTAACTAATGAGCACATATGTGCTCTAATGATATCACACTTGATGAATCTCTTTTCAGGCCACAGATCTCTTGATAACCTACAATGTAATGTTACAGCAGTCTCTGTAAAACATTCAGATTCAAGCAAACCAAAATCAATTTTTCTCAGTAAATGTACCCCAACATACAGTTAATCCTCTTTAGAAGTCTTCCAATCTTTTTTCTTTATAGACCAGAATTCAGGGTTTGACTATAGCACTTAAAGCATGAATTAAACAATATTTTAAAAGAACAAAAAGGCTCCACAAAACCAATAATTTTATAAATTGATCAGCACATGCCTGTGATTACATGTACAGAATACTAAGCCATAAATAACGTGGTCAAGATTTTATTCATGAATTAGTATAATTATTTTAATGACAAATATAATAGGTCATTAACTTACAGTATATGCATCACTGTATGCAGAATATCACACTAAATAGCAGGATAATGTGGTATATGAATGAAATTAAAAAGCCTGCAGAAAAAAATATAATAACAGTAAATCTTACCTAATGTAATACCAGCACCCTGTAGGTTTTTGAGCTATGAGAAAAAAACGCACACCAATGCGTTTTTGAGATTATGAATATATATATATATATATATATATATATATATATATATATATATATATATATATATATATATAGTATATTTAATCAGTTTATTTTTTAAGTAAAATAAATAACAACCTATGGTAGGTCTATAAATAATAATAATAAAAAACCTGACTTACTAACACATATACTGAAAAATTAAAGAGCCAATGCAACTCATCTCTATTTAGTTTCTAACCCCCATTCACTCATTTTTAAACGTAAAGATTATAAAAAAGATAACAGAAATAGTCATAGTCTAAATGTATTATACACCATAGAGCAGTTAACTATTATAAAAATAGTATCTGTAAACAAGAAAGTAATGTGGGCTTAACATTTTCACTGTTGTCTTGTACTTTCAACTGACTGAAACAACCTTTAATTAATTTTGTCAGTGTGGCATTCAACTAAATGCTTTATTAAAATGCAATTGTACCCCCTCAAGCAAGATATTGAACTATGATTTCTTAAAACTTCCAATAATTTAAGATACTGCTTTTGTCTGTTGTATCTCTTTTTTTCCCTAGTCACCTATTAAGCATTGCAACACAAATGCACAATCTTTGTTGAGAAAAAAAAAATAAAAAAATCTTGGTTGCTATTTTCATGCTTTTGTCATATTTTCTGAATATTATTTAGATGTCTGATTCTGTTTAAAAAACGAATCCTGTACAGGACTGTGATTTATGTTCTGCTATGTATCCACAGATAAGTGTAGCAACAGAAACTGCAGTGTGAAATTACCAAAACCGAGGAGCCTCTAAAAGCAGTGGGGGTGAGTGAATAGTTGTGGCTATGCATGTAATATATGTATAATATATTCAGAGACACTGCCACACAAGGAACCAACCGGTGGCAGCAGAGGCTGGCAGTCATTTCACATATCACACTGACCACAAATGGATCAGTAGCCCAGAAGTAAAACTATTATATGTTCTTCTGACAACTCTGTGACCCACCCAGCAATAACAGCAGACACAGCAACTTACCAATGTTCAGCTTCAAAGGACAGTTTTACTTATTTTCTTCAAAGGTATCCCCAGCCTAAACAATTAAATGCATCCAGTTGTAAAGCAAATGCAAACCTTACTCATTAAAGGTCCTATTTTGCCATCACACTTCTGATCTGGGATGTAAAAGAGGATTGGTGAAGTTAATAACACCATGGGTGTGAATCTATTGATCTGCTGGAGAAAAGTGAAATGTACCCCCATGATGAAATGCTCGACGCTCTAAAAGAAGCTAATCAGGGTTGTTAAGATCTAAGAAACCAATACCTATCTATTTTTACTCTAGTTATTGTATATTGGCCACATGGTGCTCAGTATATTTGTCACCGATTAAATTTGGGTTCTTTTTCTAAATATGTGTATGCTCACTGCAATAGACTTTATGTGCTAAATTATTTAGTTATCCAAAGAGGTTTATTGCCAAACGGGTGTTAAAAATCTCTGTACATTAGGGGATAGTAAACATTCTAAGGATGTGTGTGGTGTATAATCAATTCATTTAAGAGTGGCCTATGCCTTTGATGTTTTCAAAAAGGTGTAGAAAAAAATCAAATAAATATACCATATTTGTTCCTGCAGGAATTCGGATACGTGTACTGAGACATCATTTAGCATTGTGTGACTTAATACTTGTAGAATATTGATACAAGTGGGTTCAAATAAAACATTAAGTAATTGTAATTGGATTCTGTGTTATATTTTTCACTTTGAGTATTTTGAATGTTATTTTTTACAACCTGCTGGTATTGACTGCTGCATTTTCCTGCTTTTGTTAGTGCTTTGGTAATCTTAATTAAAACCAAAAATGTTCCTCGCTCATACTGCTGTATTCCTTGGTTCATTTATGGTAAAAGATCATCCCAGGCTATTTCCTTAGTTCTGTGGCCAGCAACTTCATTGTGAGTGGCCATATAGTGGACAATACGTACAACGCATGTTAAGATATGCATTTACAAGCTGTTAAATACTATTTAGATGTACTGTTAAATTCCATGTAATTGCTGTAATGCTAAGTGGTCTATGGCTATTGCCTATATCTTTATGAAATTAAGTGTTTACTTGTTATTCATAGAAATCCCTGACTCCATCTTGTTCTGAAGGTAGCCCATTAAGAAATGTACTTGACTGTCCCTGGTCTAGGTGCACACGTAGCTTTAACGGATGTCAAAAAAGCCTTCTATAAATAACTATTGCATTAAAATATCAAATGATTTAACATGTGCACTGGTTATAGTTCAATTCTTTAACCAGGCTTTTGATTGAATTTTGATTACATTCTTCAATGTTAAATGTCTAAATGACTAACATTTGTTTGTTCTTTCATGCTTATTTTGAACAAGTGCTGCAATATACAGTACTTTATGAAACACTATCATGAGTGTAAATGAACACAGTTATACAGTATAGTGAATTTTCAAGAAATAGAAGAATCACGTAATAAAATAAGTACTACAGTCTGAAGAAAGTCTGAAAAGGGTATAAACACAGCATTTCATTTTATTAGGGTCTGTCTTAATGTGCATTTCACAAAATGGGCTAGTAAGACCCAGCACAGCAGATTTTCAGATAATTGTGGGCTGTATTGCCTTTCTGAGTTACAATGTACAATGTTTTCTTTCATCAATAACATCAGGAAATTACCTTTTTTCTCCCTAGAATATTCCTTTTAA
Source organism: Polyodon spathula (assembly GCF_017654505.1). Taxonomy (NCBI): domain Eukaryota; kingdom Metazoa; phylum Chordata; class Actinopteri; order Acipenseriformes; family Polyodontidae; genus Polyodon; species Polyodon spathula. The sequence goes on along the minus strand of NC_054542.1, from coordinate 44,517,324 downwards.
AGCAGCCTTTGATGTTTTTATTTGCTGTAATATTATTGATTATCTGGGGTGTTAATACATTTACCTTATATGTACAAGTCACTTGAATAGATCACACAATGTACAGAAACACACACACACACACACACACACACACACACACACACACACACATATATATATATATATATATATATATATATATATATATATATATATATATATATATATATATATATATATATATATATATAATAGTATAATAGTTTAATTTTATCAATTCTCAGGCTTTCAAGCTATAATGAGAATAATGAGCATAAAAGTCCTACAATTCTACACTTGCCAGTAAATCTTAAACTGCTCCTATTTTAGAGTGGGGTACCCACAGCGCAGGGGACCCCTTGTTCATATCATCCTGCCGCTTCCTCAGGTTCTGTTGACTCCACAGTCTGACAAATTGAGAGCCAACTTCAAACTACTCAGCGACAGCCCCTCCAGCAAACCATAGAAATTAAACCATTTTCAGGTTGTAGCACCAAAGCATGGTTCCTTCTTTTACCAGTGAATCTGTATCAATTTACTTGTGTTTACCGGTGCTTTAGAATCAATTTCTTAGCTTATATTAGCTTAATATTATTACAAATCTTTTATATCATTTTTTTCATGATATGCAAATTATAAGTAAGCAGCTGTATTCTTGTACATTTGCTGTAGGTCATGTGGTCTGATTGTAGCTAGACCATTGGAGTAAGACTGAATGACAATATATACTGTGATTAGGTATCAGGAAGCAGCAACAACATTTCATCAATAGTATTGTTTATATATGTTTATATTCCAAATTGAAGTATAACACCATCATTAAGGATGGGCCAGTCGTAATATTGTTAGTTCTAATGGATTTTAAAACTGTTGTTAGAAAAACAACATCGATTTTAAGTTTTAAACAATTATTTTTCTTTTTTTTTGTGTGGAAATAATAAAGTGAGTAAGTTAACTCCAAGCTATTCACATCCATTTCAATTGGTATTGATCACTTTCATTTTGTAGCAGACTGAGAATGAATGAGGTAGAAAGAAAATAAATATTGTTAATAATGAGTAGTTTATGTTACATTAAAAAAAAAATCAATGCTAGGATTGCAAAGTGCTACATCTGTATTCATTGTGCTATTCATATTTCACTTTCTGGGGGTCAACTCATTAGAAGAATGAATATTAATAGTTGAACAATAGAATGCATTTCTGCCTTAGGCTGACCCTACAAAGTTACAAGTTTCCGTGCCATAGACTATAATCCCCACACACACATCCCCCCAACTCCATTCCCTGTTCCACCACCACCAGATGGTAAACCCAACAGCACAGTGCAGACTTCAGCTGACAGTTCCAGGGTTGCTATGTGACTGGATGATTTCTAATTGGAGATTAAAGAAAGTTACAAACAGTCGCATTGCTAGTAAGCGGGGTCTGCAATTTCACAGGGTGTATCTGTATGTATTGTCCAGCAGGTGGCTGGTAATAAACCAGAATATATTGAGTGCCTAGCTGTCCACTCCACAGCATATCGTATGGAGGACTTTGGGCTTCCAGTCCTCTCAGTAGCTTGCGTCTGTGCACTCTCTTCTGATCAGCAAATAGCCCTGAGGTTGACAAAGAAGGATGGACTAATTTGCTGGCTCACTGCTTGCCTGAGAAAAAAAAAAAAAAAAAAAAAAAAAAAAACTCAACTTGTTACCGTGGAGGGGGAAAATGTGCTTGTCAAAGGCTATAAAGCCATGTCTACTTTTGAAATCTCTGAAAATGTTATTTGTATAAAACCTTATTGGACAGAAAAATACATTTTCCCAAACTACACACAGTTTAGGCCTCTGATGAAAACAAAGATATCATCATCTTATAGTCTTTGCCTCGTATAGAAACTGCTGGAACCCTATACCATAATTGTTAAAACTTGTGACTTTATTGGTTAGCTTGCAGCATGTATTACACTGCGATTTTTACATGTGGTAACATGGTAATTACACTGACCTTACAGACAGTATAACCAATTTGTAGTGGAATGTAATTAAATAGTAACTATACTGTAATAATTGCAGTCATGCTGGACTTACAAAACAAGAGACTGTCCCTGCTAATAAGTGTTTAAACAATAGTTGTTGCAGAAACTGATAGTGCTGCTTCCTTTTTTAGTGCTGTCATTTACAGCTTGATTCATTGGTTGTAAGAAGTCAAAAGGTGGTACTTTAACAGTTTAGAAGAGGGAAAGAAAAGAAAGTTACAATAATCTCCAGAGTGTAGTCACTGCTTTCTAGGAAAGAACACTACACCTAAGGATAATATTGTACATTTTTCTAAAGCGGCACCTTAAAACATGTTGCTAGTTTCTTGAAAAATAAGTCGTGCCGGAATACTGAATCCCCTTTCAGCCACAAGAAGACAGGTCATTCAATTCCAATCTATCCGTTGGTAGATCTAGGATACAGTACTAATCCAGGGACAGGTCACATTCCTCAGGGAGGTAAATGGAGTTGATGATATACTGATAGAAGCTTCAAGTATATACATCACCCTTCTCCCATCTATCAATGTCACAGGCAACAGTTTGCACTGCTAAGTGATTCTGCAGTGTTCCTCTGAAGACAACTTACTCCACCTTGTTATCAGTTTAAAATGCCAAAGAAGGAAACCATTCACTGTTAAATAAATTGTGCATGTTTCTCTGTCAAATTGTCTTGTTTGTTTCCAAAGTAAAACCACCTGTGTTAAACAAGGCACAGTTTTAAGCTTTTCTTCTAATAAAAAAATAATGTATTTGTAAAACTCATTCTAACACCTGGATGTTTGTTGTTACTATGAGAACATCAGCTCGTTAAATAAGAACACTGCAGTATTTTTTGCTGGCACTGCAAGATAGTCTGTTGATCTCGACTGAAAGAGGCACATGTTTTATTTTTTTATTTTTTTATTTTTTTTACCTTGGCAGCAGGGTAACTTAATGCTTCAAAGGTCTCTCGAGGAGGACAGCAATCTAAATGACACACTGCCTTTATTTAAAACAGAATAAACTAAAGACTGCTGAAAGTATCAGCCTACTTTTAAATAGATCTGCTAAGTCACGGCTGATAATTGCTTCTGTTGTCACAACTAAATCTTTTTAAACATTCTTAGCTTAGTTGTGAAATAATTGTGCTTACAGCACCAATAACACATTTCAAGGTTTATGTTTCCCTCATAAGAGCTTATTAATTATTTGTAGCAGCTTTGTAGCATATTCAGATGCTGGTGGCCTGGTCAAGGACTATAATTACCACTTCACTCTTTGTATCGTATTTATCTCCTCAGTTCTTAGTGCAATATTACCCATAGCATCTCTTCTTTTTTTCCTGTACACAGGACCAAAAGTGCAGGCACATCATTTATTGATAAGACAAAAAGAATGTAATGAAATTATCAATGTTCTTGAATTAATTATGAACATGATTAAGAAAACTAAAATCTCAGGAGCCAGGATCTCATTACCCGTGCAGTCTTAGGGATTGCTTTCATTCAGTGAGGGGAAAAGGCTTGAGCAGACCCACTGTTGCTTTTCCCTTTCCTTGTTTTATTACCTTGCTTAATGTGTTGACTGTTCTTGTTTAACCTCACACCTGTTTAACTATTCTCTTCACCGTGCCTACCTAACATTATTTTGGGCACCCTATTCCCACAAAGAACACCAGTGCTGAGAGGCCTGTGGAAGAGGAGACTGTTATACCCTTTTCCAGTTCAGCAGACGGTGGTTGGCTGAATCCTATCTTTCAAGGTAAGTGAAAGACTGTAGCCAAAAATCCCTACTTTCTGATTTATGTCTGCAGTTATGCTATTGTACCTGCTGTCTTTAGTTAGTCCCACTGAGATCATTACATCGTTATTGCCTGCTCTAAATGTAATTTAACTTGGAGCTTCCAGACAAGATCCCCTAATCAGTTGAGACGGAAATGTAAAACTACTTAATTTTTATTTGTCTTTTGTCATCACTCGGAATAGTTTTTTATAGACAGGCAGTACTTAAAATGAACTGCAGCACTGATTTCAAACTGTTTTATATTAGTACATATAGTATATATTTATATTTAATTATATTGTTTTTGTCATTAACTTTTCAAAGCATGATGTAAAATGTGACATAATGTTATGAATAGAATGATTTGAGGTTGAGATAGAATAGATTCTTGCTTAAATACAGTCGGCACAAGTGTTGACAAGTCTTCAGTGTGTGTACAGGCAATTTTGTTGTATTATGGGTTTACTATTGTACTTTTTAACATTGTAATAATATATATCATATATATCTATATATATATATCGTATATATATATATATATATATATATATATATACATATATATAAATTATTTTAATTTACACCATAACGTGGTAAATGATTTTGCAGTTCTGATCTATTTTCCACTAGTATAGGAAGCCACAACAAACTCATGAGCCATAATGTTAATCAATAAAGAACCCTATCCAGAATACCAGACTTGCCTTGAATCATGCTCAGGAATTATGGTTTGAAGTAATCAGTATGGTATAAAGTAAGCCAAGACACTTCAAAACAGATTAACAAAGTTATACAATATTATAAAAAAGAAGTTTAAAAAAACACTATCGACATTCAAGTTGCTGTACATCTACAAGTAATATGGTATAAAGGTAGTTAGCAATGTGCATTTTTCCTTGACGACATACAATACAATTATTATTCAATTATTATCTTGTTTTAGTTGTGGTCTGCTTGATATAATCTAATCTAATAAAATGTATACTGTATAGCTGGCCTACTAAGTTGAATACCCAGCATAAGAGTTGTTTGTTTATTAATTACAGCAATCTCAATGATTCTTATGTTCCCTACATGTTTTATTAAGATAATCTTCTGAACTACTATTTGTATTACACTGCTGGCTGAATTAGTATTGGATCTAGAATTATATATATATAATATATATATATATATATATATATATAATATATATATATAGATATATATATATATATATTTATTTGATTAAGATCTGTTGTATAGAGTTTAGCTTTCTGGATTAAATATAGTATCCCTCATTTTTATTCTGTTTCAGAACATTGCACCAAAGTTATGCACTGTAAAAAGAATAAACGCTGAACACAATGTCAACTTATTTGGTGCACATCATGTTGAATTTTTTTATAATTTTATTTTTTAACTTTTTGTAGTACAATCTACTCCCACAGAATATCACATTTCACAAAAATCTATAATTTTAACAATAATGGACACTTTCAAGGAGTGACATTCAGCCTGAAGGTACAAGAATCCATTGTGCTTTGTGGTAAACAACTTTACATATAACTGTGTAAAATGACCTGTGCTTATCCCCTGATATCTGGGCAAGTTATCTTATGCACAGACATTTAAAAATTATTGTGTGCAATGCTCATTTTGCCACCTGAGGAAAGCTCATTAATATGTTTCCCTAGCTGAATGACTGCGGTTTCAAACACTGCAGCTGGGAAGTTTACTGCTGTGAAGCTTAAAACCCTTTGGGCTTTGGACTAATGCCGCTGTTGTGCTGTAGTGACGACTTACACAGTATGAGAACAAATATTTTCCACTTGCATTATAATAAGATTCTTAGCCAAATTATACACTAGCAATATTTCACCTCTCATACACTGCACGCACACACAAACACACACAAGTTGAATAATAATAATAATAATAATAATAGTAATAATAATAATAGTTGACAGGTAATACCTGCAAATTTCACACTCATGTCTTCAGAAGCAACATGGACTAGTGATTAGCTAAGGCCCTGTTAGTTCCATTCAATGCTTTTGTATGAAATTAATACTCTGGCTAGTCTGGCCGCTGAGCTATGTAATACGTTAGAGTTTATATAGAGAGGAGATGGTCACTACTGCCAGCTTAGGCCTGTAGAAAGACAACATGTTAAATGCTTTTAAGAGCAGGTGTTAAGCAGTTATAAGAGACTCCCATTGCTCCATCATCATTGAGCAGAAGTATACACTGATGCTATAGCTGCACACGCCCTTGAGTCAGAAAAGTGCCTGTGGCATGAAACACAGAACATCTTTCAGCTACAGAATGATTTACAGATGTATATGATATGAAAACTACTTAAGCCATTTCTTAATATGTATTTTCTTATCATTTTTAAGATTATTTGGCATTCTAAAAGATGTCTTCTGCTGAGATCGTTATTTGGCATGCTCTATAACTCTTGCTTGAAATTGCTTCTGAAAAGAGTCCTCAAGGCTGATTGCACATTCGTCAATGCAAAATGCTTCACAATGTGCTCAGCCTTAAATAATAGTATGCATTACTATGTGCAAGTTACTTTTAATTCACGACTAACAAGGAATTTCAATTGTAGCTATCATTTTTGATGAGTCTTATACAGTTAAATTCTACAATACTTAACTTGGCATTTACAACAGTTTAAAAAAAAAAAAAAAATTAAAAGTATTGTAAGGGGTTAATGAAAAATTATGCTTCAGATTGATCTGAGTATTGAATCGCACATAAAGCAGCCGTTACTGGATATTACCTCTGGTATCACACAACTATGATAGCATAGATAAGAACTGCTTACCTCAGAGGATGCTCCTAAAGGAGAGATATGGTTTCCTATTCCACAGGGAGAAAAAAAAAACAACATGCTGCTGGCTCAGGATCTTTTACTAGCAGTGAGTAAATTTAAACCTTATCAAGTTACAAGTCCAAACTACATAAATACTTTACTGTTCTCATTAGATGCTGCTGCTAGGCAAATTCAGACTGGTAGTAATTAAAGCACAACTGTTTTCCATAGATAAGAATTCAGAATTTTGTTTTTATGTTAGAATTTTACTTGTGCATTTCTTCTGCATTTGCTGGTACAGAAATTATTAACTACTCCCAAAAATAAATTTAAATAAAGGTGTCTTTTTTGGGGGTTGTTTAGAATACATTTAGTAGCACTTATTAAAGTAGCTGTTCATAATATTCACTTAATACATTTTAAATGCTGAACAACAACTTAATAATAATTGTTTATGTTATGTTAGAATATATTCCAAAATGTATCTCATGCATACAGGGCTGGCATAAAGTCACTTAGCTTGGTGTATGCCCAATAATTAATTATGAGAGGATAAAGAGCTGTGTGTAAGATTTTGCCTCATTCATTCAGTATTAGATTACTTGTTAATGTCAACACCATAAGTTTACCATGTCATATGGACTTTAACAGCGCCCCCTATGTGCATTTTTCTTCATTGCACCATTGGTTTCTCCGTGGTTTGTTCTTTACCAGTGCAGTAGTTTTGGTTCAAACTTATTTAATATAATATGTCAATTAACCCGCCAAACATAATTATCAATGGGAGTTTTCACATAAATATAAAACAGTGCAATAACACAATATTATATTATTAAGCAGCACTCTTACTTGCTTGTCATTTAAAGTTCTTCACTGGACTGCCCTCAAGTGAAAGACAAGCAAGCCCCTGGGACAAGCAGCTTGAAAAGTTGAGGCTGTGTACAGTAAGCTGTCAGCCATCACACTGCTGTGACTGGTTTGCTAAAGAAGGTAGCAGCTGGGGCAGGCTGTATGCCAGCTATGACAGCCCATATGGCCCCTTTAGTAGGGTAATTATTTCAACACAAATCTCTGATACCCCAGCCCACCGGGTATAGTTTCACTGCTTTAAATTGACTCTGTTACTTCGTTAGTAAGTTCCTATGATACAATAAAATGTCAATGAGAATGGTAGTTAGAAGAGAAGATAGTCTCTTTGGGAAATAGAGTATAACCTGTTCGTGAGAGACAGATGCAATGAGAACCCTTTGTGGTTTTACTGCATAAACCGACTGTAGAATCAACTTCTTGTAATTTTGGTTGCAGCTGTTGTTAGTAACTGGTGGTCATTGTAGGCAAAACCTTTGGTTTAGTTCTATCAGGACCTTGACTGTTTGATGTTATGCATGGGTTTTTCAATGTTAAGTGTGGCTGTAGTAGCAAATTCTGGGCATTCACTTATTTTTAATTGTAAATAATCTCGCCACACATAATGTGCAACAGTGTGCGTCATTTTCATGCCAGTTAACCACTACAAAGTTACTGGGATAAAGTTCAGTACCCAAGTAATAGATTCATCTGTGCCCTGGAAAACAAATGCATGTGTTCAGGTGGACTATCTTTTGTAATTTTGACTTTTAAAGTGTGTTACTGGTATACCGTACTTCTTTAATGGACTGTATCTGCTCAGTTATATTTTACAACCCTATATACTGCACAGCACTTCTGAGGTTGCAATGTGTCAACCTAGTAAGTTAAGTGTATAATTTCCATTGAGCATATGTTCATTTGATTTTTTATTGATTTCTTCGATAGTACAGCATCGGAGATACATGCAGTTAATATAATGTAGATCATAAAAAAGACATTTTAAGGAACTGCTAACAGTAGAGAAGAGTATAGTTTAATCAGTGTTATGGGCAGAGCTTTCCATATGTCCCATCTAACTTTCAACACAAAAATTCCCTTCAAAATACTGACAGTATAACATACAAAACAAGATGGGTTCTAAAACCAATTCAGCACAATGGCTTAATTCTTCATTTTAACAAGTCACAAAATGCCAAACATTTCCCAATTGTAAATTTCTTGGTTAAAAATATAACTTGCACAATCAAAACATTATCAAAGAAACAGTCTAATCAATAATTAAGATTATAGAACTCTTCTCTAATATATGTAGTGGCTTTGTTCACATATAATTTGATACATTCGGTTTTACATTAATGGCAGCTGTGCAGAAATTGCTATGTTTTAAGTATGTAAATGAGTAATGCGTCAATAAAACACTGGTCACTGCAACAGCACAGCAATAATGAAGTGAAGTAATAATGCTTTTATTTCCATGCAACGTCCCCTGGAGGAATGTTTTTGTCATTGCGTCATCATAGTTGAAGTACTTTGATAATAGCTGCACATGTCAATTGGAGAGCCGGGAACCATCTTCAGCACAAGGGACCTCTCTTTATGACTGACCCTGCATTTTCTAATAGCTAATATCAAGTGTAGGTTTTAACCTTAGTCTTTCTAACCCTTGAGTAGACGAGAAGAAAATCTCTCAATTGCTGATAGTCAAGTATCACAGAATGACAAAGAACTTGCTCTTCCTTTGTGTGTGTTTCGAAGCACAGTGGACAATATGGAGTAACTTTTTGGACGTGTTGATGATGGTGATGATTAAGATAGCATGTAGGAATACTGTGCATGCCCCACCTATTTTATTTAGGTTTTGCCTTTTAACAAAATAGTCTATTATTAACGATCAGTTGTCTTAATAATGTCAATTGTGTGAACCGCTTCAGCTAAAAACACACTTTAAATTATCTCTGTTAGGGTTGAGTTTCAGTTTAGCTTAGTGAAGTTGGCTTTGGCTCTATTTTATTAACTGAGCAGTTATCATACTGTACCAGCAATAATTTAACTAATAAATAGAGGTTCAAAATACCCAGTTGTCAGAAATTAAAGTCTACTGTCAATGCATGAGATCAGAATTTAACGGGTGACTAGAAGACTAGCTTCCACGTCTACTTTTAACACTAACCTCTCAAAGATGTTTCTTTTTTGACTAAAGCACAAGAAAGCTATGTTATAAAATAGAAAGCTTTCTTTCTTTCTTTCTCTCTCTATCTCTTTCTCTCTCTCTCTCTCTCTCGCTCTCTTTCGTTCTCTTGAGCCTTACAGAAGTGTTTACTCCACCAGATTTGGGACTGAAATGTGAGAATCACTTGTATGTCTCTCAGAATGAGATTCAGTCCTGTGGGATGGAAGCAGGAGCTTGAGTTTAAAGTGCACGCCAGAACCAAGCTTTTTCTGAGGATTCCGATTGAAATGTGTCTGGGATCAGTTCACAAGTCAAATTCACAGAATTTAACAACTGCACCATATTTATTTATTTATTTATGTATATTTTTGAATGGTTATGCATTGTTGAACAAAAGTTGCTGGTACTGAATCAATATTTTCACAACTTTCACTACTATAGACTTACCTATAGTGTTTATAATATAGTACATTGGTTCATGTACTGTCAACCGTTAAGTCATCATAAATAGAGAGCTGTCTAAAAGAAGCATCATCAGCAAACATCTACTGACATGCATCCTACTGTAGTTTTTCATTTTTTCTAGTAGTAGCCTTTTTAGACTTCACACATTAAAGTCAGCTTTTTGTGCTTTTTCCGTTTATTATAGTGAATTGGAAAACACAGAAACAAAGTGTGCATGCGTAATTAAGAAGATGCATGTACATCTAGCTCAGGATCTGTCATCCTCAGTTCTGCATGCTGGCGGCTGCACCAGCAAGGGCTGCTAAACTCTTGATAAGAATAGCATTGAGGAAGGTGCAGGCCCCTCAGTGATAACCTCCTGACTCCAACATTATAGGTCTTTCTGCTGGAATTGAGTTCTACATCTTGCTCAATTGGCTGTTGTCACCAGTGAGTAATGGATGCTCCCTCTATGTGTCCCTGGGTAAAAGATCCAGTCCATCAGGCCAACGGGAGGCACAGCTGTGGAACCGAGGGATAGGCAGATAAAAGAAAAGCTGTTAAAGGAACAGGTACCACCAGGAACTGGATGGAGGGCCCCCTGCACTTTTAAATGACAACTCTGCCTTAAAACCCTTCCCCTCATTTGTATCAGTTAGAATGGCCATTAATCAAACTGTACCCAGTGGTAATGTAAAAGTACAGATACAGCGTGGAATACGCTGTATCTGTACCACCCACCACACACACACACACACACACACACACACACACACACACTCTCACTAACACACACACACACACACACACACACACACACACACCACTCCCTGAACATGAAATACTCTATATTACATAGAATTACTGTACTACACTACAGTCCCAACCTCCCAGCTGAACCAATTGCTCATAATGCACCATAAAGCTCAGAAAACATATTTCTGCAGCCAGCACTGTACTGTATAGGTATTTTAAATTATGTTTGAGTGTTTTTGACTTCAACTGCTGTCTGCTGTTGCAGCTTGGGAACTTTCTTGCCCATGTCACCAACTTAAATGAGTTAATGAGTTCAATGAGTTAATGAGTTTACCATCTTCTCTGTCTCAAATTCATTATTCTAGAGGTGCTTGACAAGGCACCAGTATGTTAATGTTTTGAAACTTTAGTGTAATGTAATGCACAGTATTATGACTATGCTGCAAGTTCACCTATCAGGGCTTGTGGTGATGAGCATATTGCTCCAGGGGATTTCTTGACAAACTTTTTAATAATTAATGAATAACCCTCTGTCTGCATTCAAGAGGCAAACAGAGAGTGCTATGCCCGTGGATTAACAGACTACTGATCAGGTGTCCTGTTTATTAAATGCACATTTCATACTGATCTAGTGAGCATCAAGAGTTGGGATCTGGATACCCAGCCAGTGTACGATGTTAATGTTTTTTGTTTGTTTGTTTGTTTTTTCTTGAGTCTAACCAGTTGAAAACAAGCCAAGGGACTAGCAATACCATGATTAAGCAATGCATTTCAACAGGAGCAAGTGATTAAGAGTAGCTTCAATGTTCAGTCCCTACCTTTATATTATGTTAAGAACACTAATGAGCTGTAAGAAAAAGGGTTTAAAATGTTCTTAGTAAGACTGCCAGAAACTTTCATGTTTCACAAAAGGTACTGTATAGAATATTGTTATGAAATATGAAGTTTTGAGTTTCACAAAAGGTTATATATAGAATATCTTATATAAATAATTATATATAATATATATATATCATATATATATATATATATATATATATATATATATAAATTATTTAATAAATTAATTTAATTAATTAATTTTTCAGAGGTTTAACAACTTTATTGTACAAACAAATGTCTCATATTTGTATGGACCATCTTATAGTAAATGCATGGAAGAACAATGGCTGTCCATATTATTCCATCCAACAATAATAATAATTATTATTTAGCAGACACTTTTATCCAAAGCAACTTACAGAGCCTAGGTGGTGAACTATGCATCACAACTGCTTCTGCAGAGTCACTTACAATAGGATCTTGGTTTTACCTCTCTTTCAAAGGACAGAGCACCAGAAGGTTAAGTGACTTACTCAGGGTCACACACAGTGAGTCAGTGACTGAGCTTGGACTGAATTAGGAATCTCCTGCTAACAAGCCCTTTTCTCTAACCACTGGACCACAAAGCCAGTAGTTAAAGATTACACTGGATAGTTACAAAACAAAGATTTGCCTTCTATTTTACAACAACGATTACAACGTTTAATGTACACACTATTTTATACTGTAAGCATTTTTAACATAATTGCAGTATTTTAGCTTGTTGTTAAATTGAGACCTTGTTGTTTACTATACAAATGTTGCAAGAAAGCAGTACTTGAGATCCATTTAAACTCTTCAGTCCCCTCCCTCTGCATTCCCCAAAGTGTCTCCCATCTGCTTTTGGGATTTCTCATTGCACTATGCAACGATTGCAGGATAAGCACACCATTTCCCTGTCAATACATTCCTATTAGCCTCCTGGATCCATACATCACCGTCTTGCTGGCCTGCAGTTTGCTTATCTTTGTAGCAGAAGCTGCCTTTGATTTATCTAACACCCAGGTTAATGAGACATGGAGCCCAGGGTGGCTCCAAGGGTAATGTACTCCTGTATAAAAATGCTTAGGAAGGATCAAGTGATAATCCATGGTAGACTAAAAGGCCCAGGACTTCAACAAATGTTGTACTTCTTAATCGCTGAACTAAGACACTAATAGCTTCCCCTCAAACTACTGCAGCCATTGGGAAATTATAAATAGTAGCAAAACAATGCAGAGGAAAATAGATATGTCTTTTCATTTGCCAATATGGAAGGTGTAATTGTTTGTCTAATTCACATTGTAATTACATTAATTTTATTTGCAATAATAATATTTTAATGGGGCACCGTGAAGTTTTACAGAAAAGAATAAATAAATAGAAATCATAGTAATAGCCTTTGTGAAATGTGTGACTCTGCTGATTATTTCAATCCTATTCACATGAATTGTGGATAGGGCATAAATTATGACCTTCATAAACTAGGTATGTTTTATATTAAGAACTTTTATAGTTCTAAAAATAAAGCACTTAGGACTTCAGACTTCTTCACATGACAAACTATAAAGACAGCTTCAGAGTGGTCTTTGCAGCTTCCAACAGCTACTATTTTAAGGGGAAGGTGTTTTGCTCCAGTAGTTTCTAAGTGGGGAGTGTCAAGAATTATAGTTTTGTACAGGCCCATTAATCACACTGGTTTCCCTAACTTCAGATGAATTGGAAAGCAGTTTGGTTGTTAATTGCCTGGGGAAATGACCTACATAATAGGTCCTTTATGGTCACTAACCTATATTATTAAGACATGTGCATGTTTTAATGACACAGCAAGCTACCAACTGTTACTGAGATGCATATGATGCTGATGATGCTTCATTTAACCCTCATGAAAAGTCTTCTTTGGAATGGAAATTGCTTATTGATTGCTTTGACAATTAACTAGACAAACCGAGAGGGTGTGTACTTAGATGTTTTACACATCACAATTTTGACTTGTGTTAAACAGTATACAGCACTTAAAATACAATCCACTTTTTGTTTTATTAATAAAACAAAAGTTAAACTTCTGGTATTGCCCGATAGAACATTGAATTTGACAGGTGGTTCTTGACAAAACGGAGGACAAAAAAAGTTGGTTAGTTGGCTTTTCATGTTCGTTGTGGAGAGTATTGCTGTAATAACATGACAAGACATGATTTAATATATTTTATATTTTATATATGATTGTGCTTTTGATCATATTCGACTGCTTCACCCCAATTCTCACACACAGCCACCTCTTGAATTGTTGTAAGTTCATTCATATATGTCCAAAGATATCCAGCACACTCGCTTGTAAAGTACATGCAGTAAATCTCTATATTGTACTCTGCATGCTACAAAATATGACTTTTGGTGCAATCTATAGGATTTTTCAATAATGTATTTTCTTGCATGCCAACCCACGGCTACTTATTAATGTTTTAAAGATAAATCTTCTGCTGGATCAAGCAACAGTAACACCATGAATTTGGAACACATATTGGACAGAAATCCTGATACTGCTACTGACATGGATTCAAGGTACTGCAATAGATTACCATGATCTTAATGGTTCTACCATTGATGGCAACAGTAGCTTCCCCTGGGCTAGCATTACCCCTTAGTACTGTGCAATTGCTTTATACAATGCCACTGCATTACCAATGAACATTATTTGGAGAGGGAACTACAACTAAAGGGTACCTACTTTAATTGCAATAAAAGAGAAAGAGTTAAAACACATTTTATGTTCCATTATACAAATAAATGCTTATATTGAATTGTTTGCCCCCGCTTGTTATAGGCATCAGTAAAGTGTCTGCATAAAAGGTCCCAGAGAAATTCTGTAAATAGAAACTGACATATCTCCGCATACATTTTAATTTGCATTGCTGTTTGATTAAAACCATTTTTGAACACTTGAGCATTTATTTTGATTTCCATGTCAACTTTGCTCTTTGTCAGTGTTAAAAAGGAGTGGCACAGCTTGAAGAGAATTCTCTAATCTTCTCAGCTGCGATGTTTCATTTTATGTCACAAAACTTTGCAATGCAACCTAGCATAAATACACATAATTTATCATCATTAAAGAGGGTAGAAATATATGTATATTTATCATTTATCCACTGAATTTTTAGAAGGGTGGTGTTGTATTAAAAATAAGGTGTTACTACAATTTTATTTGTATGTGGTTTTATTTGAATGAATGTAGCTGGCGTGCTAATGTTTCACAAAAACAAACAAAAAAACAAAACAAACCTAGACTTTATTACATTATAGCATGCTGCCTACAGTAGTGCAGTGCAGCACTGCAAAAGAACGGCCATTTTGTACCCAAAAAAAACACTAAATACAAACTAAAAGTCTGATCTGACCCAATTTCCTTCACATGACAAATACATACAAAAGTTATACAAAGAGTGTAGAAAATAAATACAATACAGAAAGAAAAAAAAATCAGGGGTAGCAATGTTAACTTTTGAAACATATGTAGTTGTAATAAACAACCTTAAATAAGGAAGCAGTAAGAATACTAGCTTCATGACATGGTAATGTCACCACACGTCTTCTTCTGATATCTTGTTAACCATGCAAGCATAGCAATAGAGTAATTACCCACTGGGGGATCAATACAAAACAAAAAGCTCTTTCCCAAATTAGAAGAACAGTTGGGCGTTCCCTGACAAGAGTCATTTTGAATTGACAGATTATTGGAACTCAGGATGGATTAGAACTGCACCATCTGAAAATATCTGTTCTCTAACCTTTGTGGCTGTTATGCCTTTGTAGCTATGTTTACTCAGCATAACACCTTTGGTGTATTTTAATTAAAATCTGTCAGATTGTGTTCCTCAAGATCCAATTTATAAAACACATGTGTGGGTTATAAAATAAAATGCCAACGTGCTTTTCTCTTTGATGGTTCTGAAAGTCCACCTTTGCGAAAGTTATATAATTCCACAAATACAAAAATAATATAAATTAATAAATTGCTTGATAATCATAAAACCAGTCCAGAGTGACTGTTGACAGTACTGGAACATGCATCCTTCCTTAAAGATGTGGGACATCAAGGTTCTTGATTTTATAGTTACAAAAGCAGTCTAGAATAAACATGTTCTATTAGTGTGGCATAAAGAGTGGTCTCGATTGAATGCAAATATATAGCCTCACCAAATCATACAATTACAGTCAATGTTGAGCTTTACAAAATTATCAATTATGAAGCAGCAAGAATACCTTCATCCTTGGAATGTTATAATGTAATGAATTTCCTCATCGCGGCTGATGAGTTAATAATACTACATTAGCACAAGACGACCTGTTGATACATTGCTTGCTCTTTAGTAGAATGTTAAGACTTTTGTCTCTGAACCATGCAGTGAGTGGTTCACGTTTAGCCCTTGCCTTTCCATTCAATTCAACGGGCTGAGATACCAATTCCTTACAGTGGCACCCTATGGAAAAAACCCTTATTGTTGTGTTTAAAACAGGTAATTTAATATTCATGTTCTTTGGATTATAGCTGTAGCATATATGCTGGTTTGTGAGACACGTGATTCAGAACCCTATGGCATGGAGAGTGGCCACAATTACGAGTACGGTGTCCATTTTAGGACATCCTCAGACCTCACCCTCCTCGACTCAATCGTCACCCCTCCTGGACTCAATCCTCACCCCTCCTTGAATCAATCCTCTTCCCTCCTTGACTCAGTCCTCACCCCTCCTTGAGTCAATTGTCACCCCTCCTCGAATCTATCCTCACCCCTCCTTGAATCAATCCTCACCCCTCCTCGACTCAATCCTCACCCCTCCTTGAGTCAATCCTCGCCCCTTCTCGACTCAATCCTCACCCCTTCTCGACTCAATCCTCACCCCTCCTCGACTCAATCCTCACCCCTCCTTGAGTTAATCCTCACCCCTCAACCTAATCCTCACCCCTCCTGGACGCAGTCCTCACCCCGCCTCTACTCAATCCCCACCCCTCCTTCAGTCAATCCTCACCCCTCCTCGACTCAATCCTCATCCCTCCTTGACTCAATCTTCACCCCTCCTCAACTCAATCGTCAAACATCAGACCATATACCTGATTAATCTTAAGAGGTGGGCTCGGCCTTCCAATTTGGAAGTATGGCTTTTGTCTGAGATGTCCTGAAAGAAATAATTTTTTAATCATTTTAAACCTTGTGTAGATGAAAAAACAGTTTTCATTTTTTCTATCTATCTATCTATCTATCTATCTATCTATCTATCTATCTATCTATCTATCTATCTATCTCTAGATCTATCTATCTATCTCTAAATCTATCTATCTATCTATCTATCTATCTATCTATCTATCTATCTATATATATATATATATATATATATATATATATATATATATATATATATATATATATATATATATATATATATATATATTGCCATTTCTTTGTTACAGTATTGTGATCTCAGGCTGTTTACATATATGAATGCCTGGGTATTTAAACTTTGCGCTACACATGTGAATGTGAAAATTGTGGTCAGTGAAATAATGCAATATAAGTACTTTTTACTAACATCAGTATTCTGTGTTGTACCACTGATCTATTATGGTAAAAGTGACAAAATTGGTATGTGCTGGCCAAGCAAATGCTGTAGTGATGGATTAATGCAGTTTATTCCAGTTTGGTACCAAATGTATTTTGTGTCCACTACTATTCGATAATAAATGGTACCATTAATTCTAAGAAAGGCTGCACAGACTACAGAATAATTTGCTGAGGTCAACTGTAAGGTTGCTGTTATGTTTATTAGATCTGTGCCATTACAGGCATATACAGTACAAAAGGTCCTCTGATTTGATTATTGCTTTGGAATTTGTATTTTGTTCCAAGCTGTAGGAGAAACAAGATGACTTCTTTTATTTAGACTGCATGAAAATTGAAACTCTGATAACATATGGCTGTGAGCGTCACCCATATATCCCAAGGCTTGCTTTCCAGCTGGTTTCTGTGTAAAGCTGAAGAAAAAAAGTATATCTCTTCTTCCCTGTTAGTGCCCCCGGCAGGTGTATTTTAGGTGTTGACTGCTAAGTACCTTGAAATTAGCATGCCTCTGAGCAATCATAGTCATCTTACATCTGTAACTGTGGTAAGGGCATGGGTAACATCTTTCTCTACATTTTAACAATGTCCAAGGCTTGTACCCCTGTGCACAAGCTGCCTCAAGCATCAGCATTTGAGGCACAAAATACAGAAATTCAGAATCTCATTATCTTAGTTCCAGCAATTCCTATACTCTGTAGAAATAACACCCACTGCTTTATATTTCTGATTTAATAACATTCAGAGACAAAATGCCATATGTGTTTAAAGGTTTAAAAACATTTATTTTTGTGTTTTTTTGTGTTTTTATTTTTTTTTTTTTTTTTTGATACCCCCCGCTATCATAACAGCATTCTTCAAATTCTATTACTGTTGGTTATCCAATTTTATTTTCTTGCCACCAAAACACCTGTAAAAAAAAAAAAAAAAAAAAAAAAAAAAAAACCTGTGGTTGAATAGACCATTGAGGTAAAGAAAACAATGCAGTTCCATTATAACTCTGATGAATGCATCTCTCCCCATTTACCTCCAGTGTTACAGATAATAGGACGCCACTGGAACCTTGCACAATCTGTACTGCACCACATTTGAATAATACATAATAAAAAGACTACTTTATGCTGCGTAGAAAATCCTACATTAAATGTCTGGATTGTTTATTTCTGGTGGGGTAATTATTGGAATTCCTTTCAGAAAATCTCCATTTTTTTTTTTGTTTAAATCTCCCCTCTTTTACTCTTTATATTTTTGTTGGCTTGTTGATTATTGAAAAAATCAGATTTGCATCTTGTATGTTTTTTTTTTTTTCAGCACTAGTTCAAAACCTGGCCATGTGCCCATATATCCATCTATCTATCTATCTATCTATCTATCTATCTATCTATATATATATATATATATATATATATATATTAACTTTAGAATAATATATATATTATATATATATATAGATATATATATATAGGTATATAATATATCTATTTAGTAATAATAAGACGATATTTATCTTTTATCTTACCCCAGATTAATTCTAGAACCTTCTGTAGATTACACTGAATTTTGGTAACAAAATTGAGATTTCGCCTGTTTTATTCAAATAAAATGCATTTTCTCAAAAGATTTACAAGAAAATTCTAGTTCCCCTTCACAAAAGTTATTTATTTTAAGCAGGTCAAATCATTCTTTCAAATAAGACCAAACTTGACAGTTTTTGCAAAGTAACAAATGTAACTAGTTATATTAAAATGAAAGACAAAACTGTTTAAAAACTATTTACCAAAATATAGCCCTATATTATACATAGGTTGTTGTATTCATAATTTGAAATAATGCTGTTTTTGAATTAAGCAATTCAATTTAAATATTAAAGTTGATTTTCTAGAAGGATTGTGGCTTTAAAACTGCAATAATAGCATTGTAAAATGTGTGACTGCAATAGTAACACTAACATTCTTAAAGAAAGACTGAAAAGTATAACTGGATGAACAATTAATAATGTTCATGTGGATTACACCATTCCACGAAATTCCTGAAAGCAGGGTCCCATTTTGTAAAACAAATAGCAGCTTATTATGTGTCTTTTTTATTATTGCAATTGAATGTACACCAACAAGAAGAAATATACTGTGTCAGAACTACCTTAGAAGAAAAGAACAAGACGGTAGGCTTCAAATCATGGAATGGCCAGCACAGTCTTTAGACTTAAACCCCATCGAGCTGGTTTGGGATGAACTAGACAGAAGGGTGAAAGCAAAGCAGCCTACAAGTGCAACACATTAGTGGGAACTTCTGCAACAGTGTTGGGAAGAATTTTCTGAACAATATTTGATTTCCATGATAGAAAGAATGCCACGAGTGTGTTCGGTTGTTATATCTGCAAAAGGTTGCTACTTTGATGAGTCAAAAATTTAGACTACATTTTGTTAAACAAAACGATTCCATGATTTCCTTTTTTTATCTCCAATTGCTTACTTGTTCTATGCTTTAATTTCAGAGTACATTGAGACATTAAACTTTGTAAATTTCAATAAAAACTGGAAAACTGGAGGTGTTCTAAAACTTTTGACTGGTAGTGTATATATATATATATATATATATATATATATATATATATATATATATATATATATATATATATGTGTGTGTGTGTGTGTGTGTGTGTGTGTGTGTGTGTGTGTGTGTGAAACACAATTTTGATATCACTATGTAACACAATTTTTGTTCCTGGGTAGTAAGTGTTATTTCCTAATTGCTTATGCCTCAAAAGTATAAAAAATGGCTATTATTCCCCACAAACTTTGCTTTTGTGACCAGGAACATTTTGAAATTTACCTATTTCCAATGAGAAAACGGGTCGCTTTTGTGTCTTTTCGTTCACATAAAGTCAGAAAAAAACAACATATGAATCCAAATTAACATGTATTTATACTAAAGTAATACAAAAATGACTACAAAAGATTTAGAAGTGAGTAGCTTTTCTGGATTTACGATTATACTGTAAATCACTTTCACGAATCAGCCCCCAAATGTAGTCTCCCATCATGTTCTTGTAATACTGTCCTTGGTAGTGGCATTCAAAGTCCAATATATCCTGATGGAAACGCTCGCCTTGCTCCTCCGGGTACGCTCCCATGTTCTCCTTGAATTTATGAAGATGAGCATCAAGGATATGGACTTTGAGGGACATCCTACAGCCCATTGTGCCGTAGTTCTTCACCGGAGTCTCAACCAGCTCCACATAGTTTTCAGCCTTGTGGTTGCCCAGGAAGCCCCAAACCACTGTGACAAAGTTGTTCCAAGCTGCTTTCTCCTTAATAGTGAGCTTCTTGGGGAATCCAGGATCTTCTTTATCTGTGGTCCGACGAAGACACCGGCTTTGACCTTTGCCTCAGACAGCTTAAGGAAGAAGTCTTGAAGGTACTTGAAGGCTGCCGACTCCTTATCTAGAGCTCTGAGAAATTGTTTCATAAGACCGAATTTGATGTGCAGTGGTGGCATCAGCACCTTCCGGGGGTCCACCAGTGGCTCCCACTTGACGTTGTTCCTCCCCACAGAGAACTCGGTCCGCTGTGGCCAGTCCTGTCTGTGGTAGTGCACCTTGGTGTCCCTGCTGTCCCAAAGGCAAAGGTAGCAGGAAACTTGGTAAAACCGCCTTGGAGACCCATTAGGAATGCCATCATTGCAGCCTCTTGATGCCATCTCAGAAAAATGCAGATATGTATCCACTTAGGCAGCTGGAACTAAACTGAACTGGTGGGCTTAAGGGCCCTGTAGTTATACTAATATTTATATTACTGGAAAGTTCTAGAAAGTTCTAGAAGTTACTCCAAGTTTACTCAGTACTGAATCTATCTGGAATGTTCTGGAAAATAGGTAAATTTCAAAATATCACTGTCCTGGTCACGAAAGCAAAGTTTGTGGGGAATAATAGCCATTTTCTATATTTTTGAGGCATAAGCAATTAGGAAATAACACTTACTACCCAGGAACCAAAAAAAAAAAAAAAAATTGTTACACGGTGTATTTTATTTAGCATCATCTAATCAAAGAAACTGCAAAATGATATTGCAAAAGTCAGTTTCATTTTGAATTTCAAAATGTTACATTTTTCAGTTTTTGTCAGTTTTTCTTTAGGTATATGGAAAACTACAAATCAGTATGTAATTCAATGTTAATGTTACATTATCCAGCAGGTTTCACTCGACTTTATGAAGCAAAATTTGTTAATTCAATAAGATGATGCAAAACATTTGGCCCCAGCTGTATTATTATTGTAAACTACAATAAATATAGGAGACTTCAGAAGAACCATTACTCGTTCAGATGCTTGAATTGTACTGGAAGTGGGAGAAGCTAAAACGAGAACTTCTATAAAAAGACATTTCTGACACTTGTTGACTATAACCTGATTTGAAAGTGATTGTTTTAAAGTCACAATCTGTATTTTTACCCACAGAAGTAAACAGTGATGACGTGACCCAAAATATGAATATGGGTAAAAAGCTTTGTGCTCTTGTATCTCTCACTCTCAAACAAAAAGCCATACTCATTACCGACACATATGTGTACTCATTACTTGGCACACTCCTAATTAAACACTGGGCCAATTGTATATTTTTATTTACCATAAAATAACTTCAAACACTAAACCATATATTTGGTGGTATCATTAGGTCAATTAGATTTTTCAGACACTTTTCAGCTAGTTTCATCAGCATTAAAGATTTACTTTAACTTACTGAGTTAGTGAGTTCCAAAGACTGTAAATCATAGTGTTCCCTATATCAATATCTCATTCTGTGACCTACAACACCATCACTAACTGAATGACAGCCAAATGCTATTAATAAATAGTTTAACATGAATGGATGCTAGAACATATGGGGCAAGATATATAGATCTCCACATTTTTCGAAATACCTTGAACACAGCAGTAAATGTCAACTTTATGTTGTATTACACTATGCAACACAATTTTTGTTCCTGGGTAGTAAGTGTTATTTCGTAATTGCTTATGCCTCAAAAGTATAGAAAATGGCTATTATTCCCCACAAACTTTGCTTTTGTGACCATGACAGTGATATTTCAAAATATCACTATTTCCAATGGGAAAACGGGCAAATGTGTGTCTTTTTGTTAAATACGAATACAGTATAATCGTAAATCTCAAAAAACTACTCACTTCTAAATCTTTTGTAGTCATTTTTGTATTACTTTAGTACACATACATGTTAATTTGGATTCATATGTTGTTTTTTTCTGACTTTATGTGAACAAAAAGACACACATTTGGAAATAGTGATATTTTGAAATATCACTGTCCTGGTCACAAAAACAAAGTTTGTGGGGAATAATAGCCATTTTCTATACTTTTGAGGCATAAGCAATTAGGAAATAACACTTACTACTCAGGAAAAAAAAAAAAAAAAAAAAAAATTGTTACACAGTGTTATTATCATAATTAAAAAAAAAAAAAAAAAAAAACTTGCCGTAATCATAAACGGTCAATATGATGAAAGTATATAGATTGTTTGCTAAGTAGTGTTTTAATCTTAACTGAATAAATCCAACCTAATGCAGGCAACCACTAGTTTGAAAGTGTGCACTCTTACTGTCAAGAGGGTCAAGCTAATTGTGTAGCCACATGCCTGCATTTAACTCTGCCCTTTTTCATTCTTTATTTCTTTGAAACGATCCATTCTTACCGCTTTCTCCTTTTTTGGCCCATTCCTTTCAGTCTTGTCTTTAATTCCCTGCATCTTGAGCCCATGGGAAGCTGTGCACTTTAAGAACACTTGGCATTCTTCAACATATACTTCATAAGTTAAAAATCAATGATGACAATGCATGTATGGCCTCAAGGCCCTACTTTGGGGTTTCTTTGTAGCGAGTGGGTGTTTGGAGACCTGCTTTATGCTACTGAGCAGTACCTATGAAAGACATGTTAACACCTTTCATTCAAACAGTCTATAGCAATTCACTGCTGGGATGTGAAAGGCTAGGCAGTCTTGCTGATATTGGAAGACTGCACATTTATGTAGCTCATAGTTTCTATATCTGTTGACTAATAGATACTTTTTGAAATGCTGATGTTCCATGATCCATTGTTTTTTATAACAAGGAAAAGTAAACCTTTATTCTAGAGTCCTAAATATTGCATTGGACCTAATGAAAGATATACACAATGAAAGCCAGCTTTACCTTTTATATCTAGGCATGCGGCAGTTACTCTTCAAGAAGAGATAATAGCAAGCCAGTTCACCTTCGCTCACACCGCATACAGACTTAAAAAGTCTGTTCAGCCAATCATTGCTTTTAGTTGTGTGACCGAGCGTAACATCCTTTTAAATGACGACCTTCCAATGTTTGGAATCGTTTTTACCAAAGACGTGATCTATGTTTTTCTTAAGCATTTTACAGCACGTTTCATGTTTCTTGATGATCACTGTAAAAAAAACAAAAAACAAACAAAAAAACCAAACAAACAAACAAACCAAAAAAAAACATAAAAGCGTGATTTCAACAAGAAGAAATGTTTATTATGGGTTATAGAAATCTAACAAGGCTGCACTGAACACAAACTGGGGCTGTTCTGATCCAAAATTCCAAACTCTGTTTAACTTTGTTTGGTTTAGATTTCCTTTTTTTTTTATATATTATTGAAAATGTATTGAGGTTAGTATCTTAGATTTTGCAATTTTCAGATTTATATGACTCTGATTGCAAAAATAGTTTTTGGGGCAGTTGAGTTTTTGATTTTTGAATAATACTGTTGGTATTTAAAAAAAGATGTATATAAAATCAAACCAAAAAAACATGCTTCTAGACACTGAATTCATTGAGGATATTCTCCTAAATAAAACAATATGCAGCTTGGCACATTTTATTATAGGCTACCATAATAAACTTTTCAGTTTCAAGTACGATGTATATATATATATATCATATATATATATATAGATATAATTTATATATATAATATATATAATTATATATATAATATATATATATATAGTTAGTGTAATGACATTGTGTACATTTATGTACATACAGTTTTGCATTGTTAACAATCAACAAAAAAAGATATCAAATAAATTATTTCATTTAATATTGCACGTAAGTACGAATTATAATTTAAATAAATTCTACGACGAAAGACTATAGAAAAATCACACAAGAAAACAAGTGTTACACTGTGTAAAAAACAAAACAAAACCAAGGACACATATCACAATAGTAAGTGTTATTTTCTAATTGCTTATGCCTCAAAAGTATAGAAAATGGCTATTATTCCCCACAAACTTTGCTTTTGTGACCAGGACAGTGATATTTTGAAATGTACCTATTTTCCAGAACATTCCAGATAGATTCAGTGCTGAGTAAACTTGGAGTAACTTCTAGAACTTTCTAGAACTTTCCAGTAATATAAATAGTAATATAAATACAGGGGCCTTTCAGTTTAGTTCCAGCTGCCTAAGTGGATACATATCTGCATTTTTCTGAGATGGCATCAAGAGGCTGCAAGCATCCGGCAGACGCATTTTGCTATGTCTGCGGCCAATTTATCAAGACAAGAGCGAAAAAGTACTCCGTGGA
Source organism: Polyodon spathula (assembly GCF_017654505.1). Lineage (NCBI taxonomy): Eukaryota > Metazoa > Chordata > Actinopteri > Acipenseriformes > Polyodontidae > Polyodon > Polyodon spathula. Next base: position 44,492,453 of record NC_054542.1, on the reverse strand, counting down.
AGCATCTGCTAAGATGTGTGAGGCCTACAAGGCATATTTCGGCATGCCTGTCAGGGATCAAGACAAACCCTGGGCACCTCATTTCACCTGCGAGCACTGCAAAAAAACTCTGGAAGGTAAGATGGACAATTGTTGCTCAGAATTTTATGTTATAAAATTTGTTAACATTTTTAAAATTGTAAAAGTTTTTAATTTTAAAATGTTTTACAATTTTCAATGTTATTGAAAAAATATATCATATATGAAAAATGTTGCGAGAATCTCTTACACATTAGTCATGGGTGAAATAAATGTATTTTTGTAGGATGGTACAGAGGGGAAAAGAGAGCCATGAAGTTCGCTATCCCAAGAATTTGGCAGGAACCCACTGACCACTCAAGCAACTGCTACTTCTGCATGGTGGACCCTTCCAAACGTCGGACTGGCAAGAATGCACCTGCTATCACGTATCCGGACCTTCCTTCATCCATCGCCCCGGTGCCACACTGCCATGAGCTCCCCGTACCCACTCCTCCGGAGAGAGAGCAGCCGTCTTTAGAAGAGAGCAGCAAGTCAGAGAGCGAGGAAGACGTTGTAGATCCAGATGACAATTTCAGAGGTGGAGCTGAGGAGAGAAACCCATACTACCCCAACCAAAAAGACCTCAACGACTTGATTAGAGATCTTGGTCTCACCAAGTCCAATGCCGAGCTTTTGACGTCTAGGCTCAAGCAATGGAACTTGTTGGATGAAAGTGTGCAAGTCACAGATCAGAGGAAGTGTCACCAACCTTTTTCTAGCTTCTTCACCCGTCAAGATGAGCTCTGCTTTTGCCACAATGTGACCAGTCTGTTCAAGGCAATCGGAATCGCCTGTAACCAGAATGAGTGGCGCCTCTTCATTGACAGCTCATCCAGGAGCCTCAAAGCCGTGCTGCTCCATAATGGTAACAAGTACACGTCTCTTCCACTGGCTCACTCGGTGCACCTCAAAGAGGATTACAACAGCATCAAGACCTTGCTGGACGCCTTGAAGTATGATGAGTACGGCTGGGAGGTCATAGGAGACTTCAAAATGGTGGTATTCCTGATGGGTCTCCAAGGCGGTTTTAACAAGTTTCCCTGCTATCTTTGCCTTTGGGATAGCAGGGACACCAAGGTGCACTACCACAGGTGGGACTGGCCACAGCAGACCAAGTTCTCTGTGGGGAGGAACAACGTCAAGTGGGAGCCACTGGTGGACCCCCGGAAGGTGCTGATGCCACCACTGCACATCAAATTGGGCCTTATGAAACAATTTCTCAGAGCTCTAGATAAGGAGTCGGCAGCCTTCAAGTACCTTCAAGACTTCTTCCTTAAGCTGTCTGAGGCAAAGATCAAAGCCGGTGTCTTTGTCGGACCACAGATAAAGAAGATCCTGGAGTGCAATGAATTCCCCAAGAAGCTCACTAGTAAGGAGAAAGCAGCTTGGAACAACTTTGTCACAGTGGTTCGGGGCTTCCTGGGCAACCACAAGGCTGAAAACTATGTGGAGCTGGTTGAGACTCCGGTGAAGAACTACGGCACAATGGGCTGTAGGATGTCCCTCAAAGTCCATATCCTTAATGTTCATCTTGAACATGGGAGCGTACTTGAAGGAGCAAGGCGAGTGCTTCCACCAGGATATATTGGACTTTGAACGTCGCTACCAAGGACAGTATAACAAGAACATGATGGGAGACTACATTTGGGGGCTGATTCGTGAAAGTGATTTACAGTATAATCGTACAATTCGAATAACTACTCACTTCTAAATCTTTTGCAGTCATTTTTGTATTACTTTAGTATAAATACATGTTAATTTGGATTCATGTGTTGTTTTTTTCTGACTTTATGTGAACAAAAAGACACAAATTCGCCCATTTTCTCATTGGAAATAGGTAAATTTCAAAATATCACTGTCCTGGTCACAAAAGCAAAGTTTGTGGGGAATAATAGCCATTTTCTATACTTTTGAGGCATAAGCAATTGGGAAATAACACTTACTACCCAGGAACAAAAATTGTGTTACATGGTGTTATTTATTAGCAAAGTTCACCATGGTAAAGTATAGATTAGTAATAAACATCAGGGCACCAATAATAATGACTGATCCAAAAAAAAATTATGATATTGATACTCCAAACAAGGGCTGTTTCATCGACAATGATTTGTGATATATATTATTGATGCTGAACCACTGTGACCTACCATTTGTTATTTGTTGGTTAGCATGCACCTAATGGCTCTTTTGGTTAAGATAGTGAGCTACATTGCAATGCAGAAATTCTTATTGAAATGCATTCTAATTTAGGTTTGGACATGTTTTAGTCAACATTTAAAAGCATTAAACATATTGAGTATGTAATGTGATCATCTGGTTCTATACAATCTCATAGTTTCAACTCATTCCATCCAATTGAAATTGAGAATTCTGAACCAGGATATATTTTTATAAGATAAACTAAATAGGCAAGACTGAATAAGCAGTCTCATCTTTGTATCAGAAGTCTATAAGAATGGGAGCATAGAGGACAACCGATACTGCAAAGCACAGTACATTGTGCAGTTAGGAGCCATGATTCGATATTGATTATAATTTCCATATCGTGATATTGTGGGATTAAAAAAAAAAAAAAAAAAAAAAAAAAACTTTTTATTGCAAATACTTCTAAAAATACACAATATAATCAAGTTTATTTTACATACCAATGATTGTCAGTCTCGTAGGCAAACACCACAGTACCAAAACACACTGAAGTATATATGTATACAAACACACAAATAATTTCACAGTTATGACCATGATTTATTATGATATTTAAATGTATTAGTAGAAGCATTAGACATAATACTTATGGTAATGCAACAAACACCAACAAAAACAGAAGTGGAACACTGAACTTTACCCCCTACTCTTAAACAATGCAGCTTCTCATTCTTCTTCAAGGATCTAAAACAGCAGGCCCTTGTGGTGATTTCTGCTGTCACCTTGTCTTTATTTGACACTATAAACATGCAGCAGAAAAAATGATTGGATTAGTTTGGAGAATACTTTTATAAACTGACTATGCGCTAATGCAATTGTAACTACACACAAACAGTATACGCTAACTGAAACAGTTTAATAGAGCAATGCTGAAACTAATTTCATGTTTTTAAAAAGATAGGTACAGTTTAAATAAATGAATCGATTTAAACATAATAACTCCCCTAAATAGTCACAGAGGTATTATTTTGCATCATTTTGAGATATGCGCATGTTCAGTGATTCATTACTTACATTATTATGAATGTGTTTATAAAATGTGAACTTTCAGTATTATAAATGAGATGTACTTTTAAAACATCAAACTATATCTCAAAATAATGCAAAATTCAGCATGACAACGTGCTTAATACTTTTAGAGGTGTCGTGAGTCAACATGTACACGTAGAGCAGCTGACAATTCAATTACTTCCGGATTGGCTAGTAAAGTCTGCACAGTGAAGTATAGAAATATTTCGGTTTTGATGTGGCTGTGAAGTAAAGCACCACTAAGTTAAAGTAAGTTATTGTTTTCCATATCTAAATATGAGTTAACGTCTGTACATGTTTGACATTACAATTGTGTTATTATAGTTCTGTGTTTTGGAAGACTTCGATATTATCGAGATCGATATATCAAAATATGTGCATGATATTGATATACAATTTTCATATTGTTGCCCGTCCCTAGTAGTAACTGTAATTGGACACAGTAAAATTCTGCTTACCTTTTCTACACACAAATGCCAATGAACTGCAGTAGTGCTAATAATAATCTGTTATTGCCTGCTGTTTTAGTTTACTGCAGCCTTTTGGTTGTTTAATTCTTCACATGCAGACCTTGTATGTTTGGTCTGTCCTACTTATTCTTGTCAAAGTTACATCTGTTAATGCATTTTCACTAAAATATCACTACATTTTCATTCTAAATAAATGACTATGGGAATAGGAGCCTACCACATTCTTTGCTTCACAATTGCATTACTTGGCATTGTGTTCTATGTAACGCAGTTACGCCTTCTGCATATAAAACAAAGAAAAACACACATAATGCTGCTATATTTTACAAATATGATCATTTTCCATGTCTGTATAATGGTGACAGGTCCTGAATTACAATGCACATTTTCTCATACAAATGTCTGTGTAGTCTGCTTTTTAATGAGAGGTGCTGATGTGAAATGACCCTTGCTTTCCTAAACACACAGCAATCTAATTTGGTCCAGTGTACCAATTACAGGCCTCTGTGGAGCACTTTGCTACGAAACATTCAAGTCACAATAGGATTAGGACAAGTCGCAGTGAGGCCACAGGGGAAGACAAATGCTGGCATAACAGCAGGTTTATTTCTTTAAATTGTATGTAAACAACACCACGAGTCATGTTATTCACTAGATCACAAGATCAAAGACTGAAAACAATGTTTTATGTGTTTTTTGTGGGGTTTTTTATACCTGTAAGGAAAGAGCTTGCAGGTGCAGTAGAGTCTGAAAAAGATGCACATGTACAATTTTCTTTTTATAATATCACTTCTTTTTTAGGATGTCTTGAAACAAAGCTCCCTCTCTACAGCAGTTACTGTTTAGTGTGTGTGTGTGTGTGTGTGTATATATATATACACACACACACACACACACACACACACACACACACACACACACACACACACACACACAAGTTAGAAGTATTTATTTATTGGAACTCAAATTGGTTACTTAAATGTTTATATCTGGTTATGCATATGAGTACCGGCACTTTTTTGTCGAGAATTTCACTCCTGAATATAGCATAGATTAACAATACAAATTCATTAAACTGCTTTTCAAGAAAAGGTTGTATAGTATTTCTAGGCAGGTAGTGTTTTCACTGAATTACATGGAACGCAAAGAGCTGAATTCTAAAAGTTCTTTACTCTAAAATGTCACCAGCAATTTATTTTTTCCAGAAAGGTAAATCCTTTTGTATTTCTTTTATAATTGTAATTGGTGTTTTTTCCTTTGTGAAAATAGATGCGCTAATGCAGATTCTGAATAAATAGCTTTGACTCAAACTAATTCATATTCTAACACTGCATTTCATTTAGCAATTAAATATATTTTTAAGTAAACTGTTTTCTTTTTAATACATTAAGTAAATCTTATCATTATAATGCTGCTGTTGGAGAAAGAAGAAAGATTTCTTTTTTTTTCCACAGGTTAGATGTTTTTTTTTTTTTTTTTTTTTTTTTTGCTGCAGCTTGTATTCTTAAATGAGCCACTGAAGGCCTCTGAGTTCCTCAGAGACAGAGATAAGCTGCTGTCTCAATTCTCTTATTAGCTGCAGGACTTAAAAATTATATCTGCAATTAAAAAGGCAAAATGCTGATATTACTCATAGGCAGCCCTTCCTAGATTAGTGAAGTGCAAAAGTATGCTGACACTTTACAACAAAGATAGCCAGCAGGGCAAAAGATTAATAGAAACTTATACATGTGCAGACTGCATAGATAATGGAAGGAAATGCACACTTCCACTATAGTGATAAATGATGATTTAACTCACACTGGGAGCACTTTTAGCATGGGATACTATCCTCCTCGTACTTTGCCATCTATAGAAAATAATGGTCAGTGTAGCTCATACATGGTTTCATGTCATAGCATTATTGTTAGTAGGATCTATATTTGACTGTGTGTTGGACTATTGTATACTCCCAAAGCAAAACAGGAAGTACAAAATGGCGACCCTGCATTTAACACCAGAGCAAAATAATAAAATCTGCATGCATGCATCTGAAAATAAGAAAGCAAGTCAGCAAGACATCGCAAATGTGTTCTCCTCTAAGTGAGGCATATACCGTTAATCGAAGGACAACTGGAGACATTCTAGGATAAAAACAAATGGCTTACCTTGATGGAGCGGGTTGATTTGTTTAACCTGAAAAAGGCTTGACTCAGTTTAAAACAAGTGACTTTTATAAATTATTTAAAAAAACTAAAGTATGGTAAGAGGTTTGTTTACGTGCAAGTTTTGCACAAATGAAGGCTGACTTAAACTAAAGCATCAATTTTGTAAACAACAGAATTTTTTTTTTTTTTTTTGTATGTTTAAAAAAAGTGTTTGCCTGTACATGGTCAAGTTTTCTTTTTTAACTGCTTAAAAAAGAATGCTGTTGAGCTTAAATTACTTTGTGAAATAAACAGATGGCAACATTCAATGGGGGATAGTATTCAGCAGTCGTGCCACAAACAGCAAAATTCAAATGACAGTACAGTAAAAAAAAAAAAAAAAAAAAAAAGTATGCTTTTTTGTTATTATGATCATTGTTGTTTACTGTAGTATTAAAAGTGTTTTTTAAAAAAAAGTTTTATTAAAAATGGCCTGCAGTTACTGTAATTGTATAACTAAAACATTAAAATGTCTGAATTTATTGCAAACATAGAAGGTTGTGTGTGTGTGTGTGTTTGTTTTTTTTAAGCTCAACAGCATTCTTTTTGTCCTTCACTATAACGCCACCCTCGCTTATTGTCCATTTTTGCCCATGGCCCTTACCTGGCAGTATAAAGAGGGTTGATCGCATTGCACAACACATAAAGGCTAATTTCAGTTCTTTAAATCCAGCACACCATTTAAATATGTACTATTCAGACAAGTATTTTATAGGACAGAAATTATACAGGGTTTCTATTCTTTCATAAACACCATTTGCACAGAAGCAAAATAGCTTTTAAATATGCAGACATGAAAAATAAAAACATTAAAATCAGTCTCTGACAACAAACACATTTTCATGTCAATACAGCTTTCATGGGAATGAATACATTAAGCCTTTGACTACTATTTAGTACAGTATAATATCATATAATAATTGTCTTTCTTGTGTTCAGTTGAAACGGTAAGAAGTCATAATTGTGTTGAGAGAGCAACAAATATCCTGATTAACTAAAACCAGTGGGGACCTTTCATTTGATCTGGCATTAGATTAGACAAGACTTTGCATAAATACAAATATTTTTTAGTTACTTCCAATCTGAAGCTGAGCAGCAATATGTTTTAATTAGCACGGTCATTTCATCTTGTTCAGCCAATCACAGCGCTTAATTTATCCAATCCATTTTATAAGAAATAAATAATCAATTTACAGATAGAACTAAACAAACTAAATAGAACTAAACTTTAGTTATTATACAACATGTGTGGCTATTATCCCAGAGTGAGTAACAACTACCAATGTATGAAAATATATGCATGAAAAGGATTATAGATCTGTGCAATACTGTAAGACAAAACCATGAAGTCTGAGTAAAAAGAAAGATGCAGGGCGTGCTCAGTAGTATATGATATTTGCAAAATGTTGACAGTAATCTAAATGCTGTAGTGGGTCTTTCTTAGTTATCTAACCCTAAATCTAAAGCTAATATCAGTTCCCTGTACTCAAATGACAGAAATAGCTACCTCAGTGTAGTTCTTCTTGCACGTGGATCAGCTCAGAACTGGAGATGCTACAGCAAAAAGAGATTGAAGCAAAATATTTGTTTTACAGTACCACACCCAGAAAAGAAGCAGATATCTTTTTTCTGTAAAAAATCTCCCCTAAAACACCTGATAGCATACATCACTAGATGATGGGACACTGTTGTTCAGTTGAATAATATAAAGAAATTGAGGGAACAACTTATGTAGCCTATGCTCCGGTACAAATTCTTTTTTACAAAAAAAAAAAAAAGGTATTTAGACTTGTACACTACGCATTCTAAAGTGGTGTACTATTTGGTAAAACCTTCCTATTGCCCCCTGTCCGCATCTCATATTTCCCTCCCTTGTCTGTTGCTTTGTAACTGAAATGAGCCTGACAAGGGATTGATTTATATGTAGCGCTGTGCTGGCAACCTAACATGGTCATAAAAGAGAAAAGCTACTTTCAAACACTGCCTGATGTTGCCAATTTAATATTTAAACAGATTTTAAGCTCAGCTTCTGCATTCAACAGGCCAAATCAGCTTGCAAAAAATGAAGATGGATGGGTATACAATATGTTTGTTTAGACTGTGAATACAAGTCAGAAATGCGTGTCATTCTGCAGCAATGTAACACTGCATTGCAACAGTCAGAAACACTTCAAACACTATTTCAATACAAAAGTTGAATTCATCAGGTGAGGAACTGCCATTGTTGTGGTCCCTTGAGATTTCCACGCTCCAGCTATAAACGACCCCTGTAGACTGTTTTAATTTCTGTCTTTATCACCTCTGTCACAAAAAAGAATTGTTGTTTACGTGTCTCTCACATCTATTTTTTAAAGTGTAAAATACCATGCAGGCCTAGTATACACCTCCTCTTACAGCAACAGCAGGAGCTAACCAGCCTTTCACCCCATATTGATTTAACCTTTAACCCCTATGCTTTGTGACTTTTACTTTCCCCTGTACTTCACCTGCCTGTGAAGGAGTAAAAGATAGCCTTCGTTTCCCACCTGCCGTGGCATCCATCATGTTCAGTAATAACTGGATCATATTTTATATTAGTGCCCAGATTTAATACAGACCTTTTAATCTTGGAAATTAAACAGACAAATTTGAAAACAAAACCGATTTGAAAGGCCATCAGTTCTGTTGTTTGAAATCAGATTACTTCATATAATGAGAGGTAGCCTGGGGCTGGAGGATATATAGATTTTCCATAAGTAGCTTCCTTTTTGTGTTATAGTTTTCATTTACATGGAACAGTACCTTCTGGTGCATGTTAATTACTTGAAATAATAATCTCAGTGTGATGTAAATGGCATTTGGCTCTGCTGGTTAAGGTCAGTGCCAAGTACACAGAAGTGAAAATACAGTGTGTACAAGTGTTGTGATTGACTACAGAAATTAAGAAACTGGACAAAGCATAACTTGATACAGGGGTTAAAACTTACAAGGGGGATTTTCCCATTTCACTAAAATAAATAGGTTACATTTTGTAGATCATCTACTTTTAATCCAGTTTATACGTTTAGCTTATTAAAAATATATATGGGATGAGAATTTGGGAGACAACTTGGTTTTAGTACAATGGTGCATAGAAACATACATTGTCTTAGAAATAATTCTGAATTCAATAACCATTCTCAGTAGCAGCCGGTGAATTTTAAAATAGGCGGGGCGATAATCTAAAAACAAAAAATACAGATCTTAAGAAGGCCAGGTTTTGGCAGAGTATGTTTTCAAGGTTACGCACATACAATGACTACTGATTGAGAAAAAAAAAAAAAAAAAAAAGTTTTCTTTCACGCTAACATGCACATTATATATCACAATTAACAACATATAGTCCTGAGGGCAGCACATTTCTCAATGGTTTGCTTGTTGAATTCTGGTATCTCCTCGATCAGCAGTTTCTCAATCGACAGCATGGCCAATGCGTTCAGTTGATCCTGCGACACTGTGTTCCTTGATTGTTTTAATTCTCTTCAGCGTGGAGAAAAATCTTTTGGATTCTGCAGTTATCATTGGTGTTGTAATAACTATACACGACTGTAGCAGGGGGAGATCTGTGCTGAGTCTGCTGGAGAGTTCATTGTGCTGCAGGAAGAGGGCAGCAGTTGTCCAGTACCCGCCTGTGAGTCACGGCAGTGACACGGGGAGGTGGGAAAGGGTGTGTGTGGACTTTCTCTTTCTCTGAGTGGGTGGGAGGCAGGTCTTGGGGAGATTGTTAGCCCTATAAGGTAAGGCTCTACTGTTTCCTCAGGTCTGCCTTTTAGACGTGTTGAGAGTATGGAAACACGGTTCCAGGATTGAGAACGGCCGGGAGAAAACAACCAGGGAGGAACAAAAAACAAAAAAAGAACAAAACAGAGAGACATAGTGGTAGTGAGGAAACCTTGGGCAGAACCCCAAAGTATTGTGGCTAGTAGGAGGAGTGAGCGGGGAGTGTAGGTCGGTGACCTGGGTCGTGCGGGTAGTGACGACCGGAGTAAAGCTGACAAGTGCAGCACCTTTTATTTTTATTACCGTGTTTTATTTTCTCTTTTTCTTTTGCCTTTTGTTTTCATTATTATTTGAGCACCTGCATGTGCGCCCGCAGTTGATTCCCATAGCAGTATCAGTATTTTCGTGGTCCTGTCTATCATCGGTGATAGTCAGGCCACGGACAACAGCGCCCTCTGAGGGCTAAAACAAATCAAAGAGTCGGTGATAATAAAACTGGGCACCTGTGTGGTGTTGTCAATTATACCTGTCTGTCTCCTGTGTCAGTGAATTACCCACCACCCCTCCACAACAACCATGTCACCGTCTCAGAAAATGTGTCCTGCAGGTTGTTTTCAGTAAATTAACTGAAGAATGCCACAGCCCCACTAGCTGAATGAAATTTCTTGTTTCTCATAAATGACAGAAAGTTCTGTTTGCAGCTTTCCTCTGTTCAGTGTTTAATATGTGTACACCTTGCCGGCCAATGCTTCCACTGGAAAACATTTACTGTGCCTTTCAAATAATTCACTTTCCAGCAACTTGGCACTCAGAAGATGTTTCTTGAAAGCAAAACTTTCTCTGGCATTGACGATTATGAAAAACGATTTTCTCGTTTACAGCCAGTCAGCACTTCGCCTGGATGACTCAGACAGTGGAGGCAGTTTAGAAATCAGGTTGCTGACTGAGTCTTTGCCGATGTTGCTAACAAACGTGGTGGTAACTTTTTCAACATACAGTCTCAATATTTCACTTCTGGAGCTGGCTGCACAACATGTCAATATTGGGGCATGATTTCTTGAAAAAGAAAACGAAAGAAAAGAAACTCCCTGTCATCTAGCATGCTTGTGAAATAGCAATGGACTCAAAACCCCCAGAAGTCTCGATCGTTTTAAAACCCTCAGCAAGTTCTTCTCTGTGCTCGTATATTACATTCACAGTGTGAAATTCCACCGTGCCGCTGTCCCTCTTGAGAGTCTCCTACCCAATATGGCATCCACAGCTGCAGTCCTTTTGGGGGAACATGGAAAGAAAGCAGGAAAATCTGACAAATCAGAAAAGAAAACCCTCACTCGTGAGATTTTTGATATAGCTTGATGTATTATTAGATTGAGCTGATGAGCATAGCAGTGGGTGTAGTGCACATTACATTGGCGCCATCGCAGCTTTGAGCTATCACCTTTTCCTTGTCCGATTGTTCCGGGAAAATCACATCCAGTTGTTCGAGCACTTCATTGGCAATTGAGTCTGCAGAGTAATCGTGTAGCTGACAAAAACTATAAAACCTTTCCACGACTTTGCTTCTTCTATCAATATACCGGTACACCAGCACTTTATTGACAGATCACTGGTATCGCCAACTTGTATAGCAACTTCTGCACAAGGAACTCCCTGGTCACGTCAAGCATATAGTCCAACAGTTCGTTTTGCACTGTTTTAGATGTGCCTTTAAACACAGTTGCAGTTTTTAAATGCTCCTCCATTGCATTATCTATATTCGACACAAAATCCACCAGACCACAAAACACTCCTGGGTTCAAAGATGATTCAATTTCATCATTTCCAGGTAATGCCAGTTCAAAAGCACAACAAGCCGCACACAATCAATCAGCTTCGACATGATCTATCTGTTTTTATCAACTTCTGCATTGTATTTTTTTTTTATTCCTACACGGTAGCTGTCATCTAATTGTGTAGATATATTTATACATCCTAACATGGCAAGTTTAATTTTTTGGAAAGATGCTTCAAATCACTCACTCCTGTTTTTGTCCAAGCAATATCCCCTCCAAACAGTAAACACAGGAAGCAAAACAACGAATTTCTGGTAATGCTTCCACACAACGGCTGACATACCGGTGAAACCTTGTGCTTGGGTGAAAGATATTAACATGCCCCATTAGGCACTGAACACGTGAGCATTGTCGTTCACCACTGCTGGGCCTATGATACAGGTGCTGCAGTAGACTCGCCCTACAGACCACTGAACATTGAGTACCTTTGCTTTCACAAAATGGTAAGGAAATAGGTGCTGCGCATGTGCTACAGGGACAGCAGGGAAAGCTGCCCCAGTGCTCATATGCGGCGGCAGCAGTAGCAATCCCTTAACTATACTATATAATAATAAATTATTTAAAGCATTATTTATTGAATTAAAACTGGTGAGGCTGTGCGGCAATGCCCTCTATACACCAGCCACGCTTGACCATTCTCCAAATGGCAATTAATTTACAATGTCGGATTTACTAAGTTTATGGTAGCTATTTGCTAGTTTTTTAAATTATTAGTCTTTGTAATTCATTATATACATAATTATTTAAAGAGAATAAGAAAAAAAAAAAGAAGTGTCCAAAAATAAACTGTCCAAAGACACTTCGCATGTATAAAAATGATAGGTTGCGGATGAAACCCTGGTTCCCTGAAAGAGAAAATAACCATCAAGGTATGGGATACTGCCATCAGGCAGTAGGGATTGGTTGAGCTTTATAGCAAAGCTGCCGTGTAAGCCTGGGAGCTTACTACACGCAGCGCGCTGAGACTCTATTCCTCTTTTGCTCTTCAGGCCATGAAAACTTCCGGAGCGACCTTGCAGCTTGATGGTTATTTTTATCTTTCTGGAAGGGCGAGGTCCACCGCTCTGAGTTCCAGAGCATTGATGTGGGCTGACCTCCAGGGTCCTGACCACATTCCACGGGTCCCTGAGCTGTTCCACTGCTCCCCAACCTTGGTTGGAAGCATTGGTCGTAACCACCTCCCTTCGGAAAATGAGACCCAAGCGCACGCCCTGGCGGATGTTCGCTTTCCACCAGCGCAGTGCTCCCCAGCAGGTTTGGGCTACCATCAACCTTCAGTGTTTGTCTCTCTGCGGATGCAAAGCGAAGGCATTGAACCAGGCCTGCACTCTGGTGTAATAAGCCCAAGGGAAGGGCTTGCAAGGCGGCAACCATCAACCCCAGCATGCGCTGACACAGCTCCATGCTGACTGTTTTTCTAAACCTGAATAGGGAGAGACACCGCTCCAGCGAGGCAACTCTTTGTGTCGACAAGGTCGCTTCCACGGACACTGAGTCCAGATGGAGACCCAAGAATTCGGTCTGCTGGCTTGGCACGAGGCAGCTCTTGTCTGAATTGACCTTCAGACCTAGCCGCTGAAGATGGTCTGTAACCATCACTGTGTGCTGTGCCAATTGCTCCTTCGACTGCGCACAGACGAGCCAGTCATCTAGATAGTTCAGCAGTCGGATGCCTTGAGCCCGCAAAGGAGCTAGAATGGCTCCATTTCAAAAAGGTTCGAGGAGTAAGTGACAGACTGAATGGGAGGACACAAAACTCATATACCCTGCTCTGAAATGCGAAACGTAGATACTTCCTGTGACCCGGGCAGATGGGAACGTGAAAGTACGCATCTGTCAGGTCTACGGTGGTGAACCAGTCGCCATGTCAGACTGACTGGACAATGTCCCTGTGCGTAAGCATGTTGAACGATAACCTCTGCAGGTATGACCATCCCCAACTCTCTTCTGAGGGCCACGGAAGGGCACTCAGGCAGGTCTCGAATGAGTGCCGCCTGGTAGACTATCAGAAAGCTGGCCACATTTGACAGTCTGACAGCCTCCATGGCCGCAGTGTATCCCTTTTTCAGATGTACCTCCGTGGTCCTGCATTGCTTATTGGGGCATGTAGGATCTTTCGTCAGCCTCGATAATGTTGGCGTCTTCACCAACGCGGCGAATGCAGCGTCCGCCAGTGGGAAGGATGCCAACCCAGCTTCACTTGCCCCTTGCATAGTAAAGGCCCAAGCCTTGCGAGAAGAGCAGGAGCAGAGACCGGAGCCCCCCAGGTGGACTGCACCTCCATAATAAAGTCTGGGAATGCAGGAAGCATTCTGGACTGATGGGACTGGGCTGAAGGCGACTCAAAGAGTGATCACCGTGGAACTTCCGTCAACAAGTGACGGGTTGCTCTCTACACCACAGACCACATGGGGTCATTGGTATCCAGCACCTCAAGCTCAGTGTCGTGCTCAGAGTGCTGGAAGGCTACCTCCACCTCTATACTGTCTCCCTCCAGGATGTCAGATACGTCCCTGGAAACTACATTGATATCCCACTCCTTTTGAGGTTGCAATGGAAGGGGAACGAACGATGCTGGTTGTGGAGGAGCCACTGGCTGGCTAACAATGGGCCCAGTCAGTTGTTCTGGGACTCGGGGCACTGCATTGCCTAGGGACATGAGGATGGACTGCTGTTCCATCATAACATCCATAAATTGAGACATTTTGAAGGTTAGCTCCACCACCCCCAACCTGTCTCTGTATCGCCTATCCCAACAAGGGGAGCGAAAGCATCCTCTCCATCGAGGAGATCTGGAGTGCGACCTAGACTCCGAACAGGGGCGTATCCTACAAGGGGAGGGGCTGCGTTTGGTGGGGGACCTCAGACCAGCTGTTAGTTGGGAGGACGGGCTCCTGTAGAGCTGCAGCTGCCCTGGTGGCATCGCCATAGACGACGGCAGGGCAGAAATGATGTGGGATGACCCCGAGGAAGAAGAGTGCTCACCCACTGCTTTCTTCTCCCTTTGGCGGATGGTGCATGCCTGGAAGCCAGCACAGAGATGGCAAAAAGCCCTATCCATCAACGCAGATGTGGCGGGCTCTGGCCCAAGACACGCCATACAATCATCGTGTGGATCACTGGCAGGCAGCTTTGCCTGACAGGTCACCCAGCGATGAAAGCCAGACATCTCCGTAGAGTGTGTCTCAACGAACACCATAGGTGCTTCGAGCACCTAGTGTCGAGCGTCAAGCATCGAAGCACTGAGCATCGAGCGCCAAGCACCAAGCGTGAGCGTCAAAGCGCAGAGCGTCGAGCGTCGAAGCGCCGAGCGTCGAAGTGCTGTGCTCCGAGCGTCGAAGCGTCGAGCGCCGAGCGTCAAAGCGTCGAGCGCCGAGCGCTAAGCACCTAAGGTGCATGCGTCAAGCGATGACGCATCGAGCATCAAATATGCATGCGTCAAGCGCTGAGTCCCAAGCTGCACCAAGCGCCGAAGCCCTGACACCACGTAGAGTGTGAGTACCAAGAGTTGAGATGCTAGCACAAGATGCCTAAGCATCAGCTGACCCACAGAGCGGAGACGCTAGTGCTGGTACAGTGTCTGATTGTGGTGAATACTTACCTTGGTGCTTAAGGGAGTATGTATTTGGTGGTCGTCTTCTTAATGGTGACAAAATTGATTTTTTTGGGGGGGGATGCTGCAGCAAGTGCTTAGTGACTGTAGGGCAGGCCATACAGCTACCAGCCCTGTAAAGATGCAATGATTTAAAAGTGTCAGCACTGTAAAGATGCAATGATTTAAAAGTGTCAGCCTTGTAAAGATGCAATGATTTAAAAGTGTCTGCCTTGTAAAGATGCAATGATTTAAAAGTGTCAGCCCTGTAAAGTTGCAATGATTTAAAAGTGTCAGCCCTGTAAAGATGCAATGATTTAAAACTGTCAGCCTTGTAAAGATGCAATGATTTAAAAGCGTCAGCCCTGTAAAGATGCAATGATTTAAAAGCGTCAGCCCTGTAAAGATGCAATGATTTAAAAGTGTCAACCTTGTAAAGGTGCAATGATTTAAAAGAGGATAAGTCAAGAAGGAATTTTTGCCCCCCACTTTTTTTTTTTTTTCATTCATGTTGCTAATAGTTCCTACTTCTATAAAAATGGGGGGGGGGGGGCAATTTTTGTACAAGTGAATAATCTTTTTTGTACAGATACAGCTAATGTAAAGATGCAATGATTTAAAAGTGTCATTGTAAAGATAATGATTTAAAAGTAATAATAATAATAATAAAAAGTAATGTCAGCTTAATAATAAGCTACCAGCCCTGTAAAGATGCAATGATTTAAAAGTGTCAGCACTGTAAAGATGCAATGATTTAAAAGTGTCAGCCTTGTAAAGATGCAATGTGTCCAATCTTGCACTCCACTTGTAAAGATGCAATGATTTAAAAGCAGGTACCAATCCTTGAAGGCTTCTCTGATTCTCTACATTCCATGATGACTGTTTCAGCAGCAGGCACACTCCTCCTTGAAACAGTATCACACTTCCTGTCCCTCTGTGAATAAAACAGGTAATTGCACACTACTACTTGCAGTTTAGTATTGTTTTCATCTGCAATCTATGCAAAGGCAAAAAAAAATCTCTTTTTGGTGTTTTTTTCATTATACTGGTAACTTTTTACAGGAAACACCTACTTCATTATAAACATACTCTTTTCAGTTATTTCATTTTGGGGGCAGACTTGCGCCTTTTCTAAAAGAGAAAAGACATTAAATGAAAGCAGTTAATTAATAGAAGGATTCAAACTGAATGAAGTATCTTTAAATATTCATTATTACTGAATATATTTTCTATTGAAGTGACACTGCATTGCATTTGATAAATTCGCTTTTTCATAGGTTGACAGCACTTTACACATTAACTTTCATTAGGCTTCTTATTCGTTGCCTATATAGTTTCACATTAACTTAATGGCATAATTGGCATGAGTCCTGAAGGCTATGTCCTCCGTTTCATTCCAGTGCTTTGAAGAACAAGGCAGCTTCCTGGCATTGTTGTAAAATTAAAGTATCTTTCTCAAGGGAGTATGTGTGTTTGAAAACAAAAACGGGATGTATAGGCTATTTAGAAGTGTGCATTTCAATATATTTTTGTTAACTCATAATGTTAATACTATACTGTAATACATTTTCTCTACACTTGTACTTGTAATTTCAGAATAAAGTGCATACTGGACGTTTAATAAAGTGGTCCCGATAGCGTATTTTTGATCAGTAAATATTTTTATAGTACGGTACATGAAATGTGATTGAAGTGATATATTTGCATTTTACCACAACATACTATAATTCTTTATAACATGCACACTTTTACAGATTTCATGAGAATCTCAGCATGTTACATACTGGTTGCTATTTTCCTAATATTACTGTAGTATTCGTTTTTTATTGAAGACATGGGTTTTTCTGGTTTGCACTCGGTCCTAGTGGCATAGGCTTAAACTTATCAGAAACATGTTTTTTTTTTTTTTTTTTTTTTTTTTAGCCACCTGAGTAAGCAGCCTGAAACCAGCGATTGCATTTTCCAATTCTCAATACTATTGCCGGTCTTCAAAAGCAGCAGCAGTTTCTGGAATTTCCAGCAGGAGTCAGACCCGCTGGTGATGTAAGGCTCTTTATTTAGCACTTTGCCTCAGTCAGACCTGCTATAATGCAAGGGTATTTGATTTCTCTGTGCGCTGTGCCAACAGGAATAGCAAGCCCTCTCACATTACCCAGCTGAAGGATCAGATCTATTTACTTCAAGGAGTTAATTGATTATGCAGAGTTCACCTGATGCCGGGTCAGTGTGCAGTCCTTTTATTGATAAAATGATAGCCTCTGCTGAAGCCCTTAACCTTTTTTAACAGTCTTGTATTATTGCAGTGTTGCCATATTTCTATACAGTTAGCATATAATTAGTGAGCATTCAGAGTTTACAGCAATGAATCACTGCTTAAAATCAGGGATTCTCCAAAACAATAAAAAATGATAAAGCACTTAAATAAAAGAATAAAAGTAGCATCTGGATCACTGTACATGTTAATCTAGGTTAATTAAAATAAATAAATAAACAAATAAATAAAGCACGGCTCAAAGATGTTGATAGGTGATTCCCATATCCCGGTGTTGTTGCATTTATTGTATGTTTTAAATGACATTATAGCACACTGTTGACCTTGCTAGAGGTTATTAATGAAAGTTCAGCTGTCTGCTATGCCAGTAAATGTTGAAAGGTAAATGTATTACAATGTCAGTTTAAACTTAAAGTTTATCATGTATTCGATATTTCTGAACTCTGAAATCCAATAGTCAGTATTTATATGATCAATGTATGAATTCTCTGTTTTGCATGCTGTTTATATTCGTCCTTAGTTTACAGTCACCCTGCTGCATGCAAATGTGTGCTTTTAATTAACTAGAAAGTTAACATTATAGGTCCAATATACCAATATTAATACATTGTGCAACACTGAGGCATTGGCAGATTATATTAGTCCCACTACTGATTTACCAGTCCAAGCTTGGCTCTGTACCTTCAACAGATTACCTTAATCAGGTGATTCAGTTGTTTAGTTCTAAGAATAGAAGATGGGAGAGGTAGCTGGAAACCAGAACTGGGGAAGAAAATGATAACTGAAGATATACAAACCCCTTCTTCCCTTACCCCTTCACTCACCCTTAATTACATCTATGGAGACTCAGTTTCAAATCTGGCGTTTTTGTTTGTGTCGTTATTTATTTATTTATTTATTTACTTCTACACTGAACTGTTGTTACATTATATACAACAGTTATCAATGCTCCATTTCTAAAATATTATTTTCAATTAGACAATGGAGGTGCCGCTGGGATTTCATAAGGCATGATTTTTGCTACTTGCTAGTAAACACATTTGTTGTTAGTAAATATCGTTTTTATAGTAAATGTAATAAATGGTGTACTGTGTTTTTTTTTTTTTGTAGTAGCTAAATGATATACAATATATACTGTTTACATACAAGTGGCCATCATACTGTAATGAAAGTAATCTATAGCTACCGCTATGTTTTATGTGTTCCTTATTTCTTAAATTTATTAGGATGTATGGGTCCTATCCTATGCAAAGGCCTGTAGATGCAAAGATGTACTGTATTGCAATCTACTTTTAAAAAGTAGAAGTAAAAAACAATTGTGGATAAAAAAGACACATGCCTATCAGTTTTTCCTCCAGCTTTAAAAAGCAACATCAGTGAAATGTCAGCTTGTGTTAAGATCAGCTATAGCTTTTTCTGTGTACTTTTTTCCATGTTTCTGCACAAAGGGATAGTGGGAAACAACAAGGCCAGAGCTCTGGAGATTGATCTGCCTTCTTGTCTGATATTAACTTACATCGCCAAGGCCAAGGTTTGGGTTATCAGGGTTAGAGTGAGCAGAAATTGAGTTTATTCATTGAACCTTGAGATGGAGTTTAGAAAATGGTTCCCTTGCTTTCAGGACCAATAACTTCTTTTGGTTTTTAGAAGGTGCTCTTATTTTAGGGTTTGCAGTGATAAGAGCAGCTCTCCGAGGAGTTGAATGTCTGAGTGTTATAAAACTCGACCAGTCAAGCTAAAGAGGATGTGTGCACTAACCTGCTTGTATTGAATAGTCCCCATAAATAATTTAAAGTGATGACAGCTAGCTATTATTACAAAAATAGCAGATTGCATTTGGACACATGCCTCTAGCTTGTAAGTCAACAGAAACACTTCACCTAGTGGGCAGACCACAGTGTAGGCCATCCTGCCATGTGCGTGCAATTTAAAACCCTCAAAACAAGTGTTTACAAAGCTGAGGAAAAAGGGGAAGGATTTGATTTTGTCAGAACCAAATTTTGTTTCCTCTCACCTGACATCTGCAGTAGGTTATCTGCTTCTGTATTTAAGGTTAGGTTTTTAGATTGAGGGCATCTCTGAGACAATTCTATATGTTTAGAAAAGTGATGTTGTCATGTCAATAACATATAATAGCGTGATATGGTTTACAGAGCTAATAGTAGTTTGATGATGTCACTGTCAGTGACCTGGGAGAAATTGAGCTCCATATTGACAGCATTTCTAAAATGCCAGAAAACACAATTCAAGTTAAACTTTGGCATGCTGTATATCATTTTAATTCAGATCAGTGTTTTAAATACAAAAAACATTTTTGGTTTTATTTTACTCAACTAACATTGCTTTTTTATTTTGCATTTGTAAATATTTTTGCAATTGTTTATTTAGATTAAAAGATCAATCTAATGAAGAAGCATTCAGTAATGTTTTTTTTTATGTAGAAAATATAATTTCATTTAATTAGACAGTGTTCTTTGTAGCAAAAATGAATGTATCAAATCTAGTAACAAACACAACTCAGCTGGGATATACTTTATTGTAATATTACTTTAGTTTTAACTGTAACTAACTATATTACTAACATGTTAACAATAACAAATGCATTCCATTATTTGGTTATTAATTTAATATAGTATAGATTTTATTTATTTTTTTTAATTTTCAGGCTAAAAAAACAAACAAAAACAAAAAAAAAAAAAAAAAAAAAAACAACGTATGTTTCCACAATCAACATCACAATCAAACATTGACATGCATGTATTTTATATGCACATGTATGGCAGGCTGCCGTTCATTTTCAGTGTTAGTTGAGGAACATTTCACTGATTTCGGTCTCTGAAAAGTATAAACAGCTTGATTAATGGCATTTGTATTTACAGGCTACACCTAAATTAGGCACAACCAGGAAAGGAATTTGTTAAAGTGATGCATGTGGGCATTCCTTTATTAAATATTTGCAGTACACATTTTGACTCTCATTAAATAACCATGATACAAGTGTGTCTCATTAAATATGCATACTATAGACGTGTATAAAAGATCTGATCCAATTAACAGCAATAATGATTCCCAAAGCTATACTACACTATTTGTATACAGTGTGTAGTACACACCAGTATGTACTAAAAAGGTTTTCTTTATTATTACTTTTAATCTGAAGTATTTCACTTTGCATGAGTATTCTTCACAAAGCAATGTTAATTGTTGTGTCATGCAACTGAGGTGTACTTCTGGACAGTTTCCGGATCTTTTTTACTTCCGTCATTTTTTTTGTTTGTGAAATGGAAACTGGAAAGTCTCCAAGGCCATTTATAATTCATACTTTCGATCTGAAGAATGGGATAGTGCACTGGTACAATATATTGATCTTTATGTTCTGATCATCGGCTGTGCATATGTTGGTAGGGTACTGGGGCTTGCTTACTGTGAGCCATAGTCAGAAAGAAATAATTCACAGATTTCTGATTCTGACTGAGTCAGACTCAAAGTTACATACTTGGTCTATTTATATTATATCATTCTTATATCATTTCACAAAGATAAAACATTAATAAGTAAATACATCTTAGTTAAAGTCAGCATGAACACAACCCGTTCAGTACAATCCTATTCTTTAATTCACTTTTTACAGCTTTGCTCTTTTTAGGTTACATGCCAAGTTAGCAGTAAAAAAAAAAAAAAAAAAAAAAAATCTCCTGTGTAGGACTTTATATTTCCTATGTAGGTTTTTTTTTTTTTTTTTTTTTTTTTTAAAGTCCTATGTAGGAGATATGAAGTTTTAATTAGGAGATACCGTTTTTATTTAAAAATAAAATTTTTGACCCGTGATCCCAAAAAAAAAAAAAAGTGCAAAAATGTATCTAAAGATTTTTTTGAAATAATGTATCACTTTTGAAAATAAGAGTTCTCACCGTAGCTGTATATATATATTATACTATATTTAATAATATAATTAATATATTAATCTTATATATATATTAGTGTGTGTGTGTGTGTGTGTGTGTGTGTGTGTGTGTGTGTGTGTGTGTGTAAAACAAAGAAACCAATCTATATTGCATGTCTTTCAGAAGAAGCCAACTCTAGGTAAGAATGTTTAGTGATTTTATTTATTCATATATTAATATTGTTTTTCTGCTGACAGTCCTGTGCAATGTAATGTTTAGCTAGGATACGTTTTGACAAATCAATGTTTTTATTGCGCGATAGCAACACCTTCCCCCTCCTTTGATATAACTATTCATAGCTGTTAGTTTTCTGTACTTTTCATGTATTTTTGTGCGATAGACCCGGTGCTATTGGCTACATGAATTGGAGGTAATTTTCCATAAAACCACGGTTTGGCAACAGAAGTTTTAAAAAATGTATATTTTCCTAATGTTTTCTTTAGAGAAATATTACTACAAGGAAGTATTGTATTTAATACTGATGTGTTGTAGAAAATGTGTAAACTGGGTTGTTTGCTTTATTTATATGGGTTTATTTATTTCTCATTACTTTAAATGCACACTGATATTCTGTCCAAGTATTGCCCAACCTGATGTACATTTATAGCATTATACAGTACTGTATACTGGCAAATGGTGCCATGTGTACTTAACATGCAAACCGATTCGCTACAGCACTGGGACTGCTGCAACCTTTCCCCTACTTAATACTGTGCAAACCCGCCCTGGAACTGTAGCTGGCAGTCGCCTAACTCACTACAGTGTTTCACATCCTCTTGCAGTCCCCTAACTCGCCACAGTGTGTTTCACATCCTCTTGCAATCCTCTAACTCGCTACAGTGTGTTTCACAACCTCTTGCAATCCTCTAACTCGCTACAGTGTGTTTCACATACTCTTGCAATCCTCTAACTCACTACAATGTGTTTCACATCCTCTTGCAATCCTCTAACTCACTACAGTGTGTTTCACATCCTCTTGCAATCCCCTAACTCACTACAGTGTGTTTCACATCCTCTTGCAATCCTCTAACGCACTACAGTGTGTTTCACATCGTCTTGAAATCCTGTAACTCGATACAGTGTATTTCACATCCACTTGTAATCTTCTAACTCGCTACAGTGTGATTCACATCCTCTTGCAATTCTCTAACTCGATACAATGTGTTTCACATCCTCTTGCAATCCTCTAATTGGCTACAGTGTATTTCACATCCTCTTGTAATCCTCTAACTCGCTACAGTGTGATTCAAATCCTCTTGCAATCCTCTAACTCGCTACAGTGTGTTTCACATCCTCTTGCAATCCTCTAACTCGCTACAGTGTGTTTCACATCCTCTTGCAATCCTCTAACTCACTACAGTGTGTTTCACATCCTCTTGCAATCCTCTAACTCGCTACAGTGTGTTTCACATACTCTTGCAATCCTCTAACTCACTACAATGTGTTTCGCATCCTCCTGCAATCCTCTAACTCTCTACAGTGTGTTTCACATCCTCTTGCAATCCTCTAATTGGCTACAGTGTATTTCACATCCTCTTGTAATCCTCTAACTCGCTACAGTGTGATTCAAATCCTCTTGCAATCCTCTAACTCGTTACAGTGTGATTCACATCCTCTTGCAATCCTCTAAACTCACTACAGTGTGTTTTAAATCCTCTTGCAATCCTCTAAACTCACTACAGTGTGTTTTAAATCCTCTTGCAATCCTCTAACTCACTACAATGTGTTTCTCATCCTCTTGCAATCCTCTAACTCGCTACAGTGTGTTTCACATCCTCTTGCAATCCTCTAACTCGCTACAGTATGTTTCAAATCCTCTTGCAATCCTCTAACTGGCTACAGTGTGGTTCACATCCTCTTGCAATCCTCTAACTCACTACAGTGTGTTTCACATCCTCTTGCAATCCTCTAACTCGCTACAGTGTGTTTCACATCATCTTACAATCCCCTAACTCACTGCAGTGTGTTTCACATCCTCTTGCAATCCTCTAACTCGCTACAGTGTGGTTCACATACTCTTGCAATCCTCTAACTCACTACAGTGTGTTTCACATCTACTTTCAATACTCTAACTGGCTACAGTGTGTTTCACACCCTCTTGCAATCCTCTAACTCACTACAGTGTGTTTCACATCATCTTGCAATCCTCTAACTGGCTACAGTGTGTTTCACATCCTCTTGCAATCCTCTAACTCACTACAGTGTGTTTCACATCCTCTTGCAATCCTCTAACTCGCTACAGTGTGTTTCACATACTCTTACAATCCTCTAACTCACTACAATGTGTTTCGCATCCTCTTGCAATCCTCTAACTCGCTACAGTGTGTTTCACATCCTCTTGCAATCCTCTAATTGGCTACAGTGTATTTCACATCCTCTTGTAATCCTCTAACTCGCTACAGTGTGATTCAAATCCTCTTGCAATCCTCTAACTCGCTACAGTGTGTTTCACATCCTCTTGCAATCCTCTAACTGGCTACAGTGTGTTTCGCATCCTCTTGCAATCCTCTAAACTCACTACAGTGTGTTTTAAATCCTCTTGCAATCCTCTAACTCACTACAATGTGTTTCTCATCCTCATGCAATCCTCTAACTCGCTACAGTGTGTTTCACATCCTCTTGCAATCCTCTAACTCGCTACAGTGTGTTTCACACCCTCTTGCAATCCTCTAACTCACTACAGTGTGTTTCACATCATCTTGCAATCCTCTAACTGGCTACAGTGTATTTCACATCCTCTTGTAATCCTCTAACTCGCTACAGTGTGATTCAAATCCTCTTGCAATCCTCTAACTCGCTACAGTGTGTTTCACATCCTATTGCAATCCTCTAACTCGCTACAGTGTGTTTCACATCCTCTTGCAATCCTCTAACTCACTACAGTGTGTTTTACATCCTCTTGCAATCCTCTAACTCAGTACAATGTGTTTCACATCCTCTTGCAATCCTCTAACTCGCTACAGTGTGTTTCACATCCTCTTGCAATCCTCTAACTCGCTACAGTATGTTTCAGAACCGACTTCAGTCATAGCATTTCCTTTCACCTGCTCTATTCCGTTTCATCCAGTTTGATATCTCTGATATCTTACATTATTTACTGTCATGATCATAAGAAATTGTGACAGTATAAGAGAAGAAAATGCAGACATATCTGGGTTAATATTGTGGTTCATGACATAGAAAGAGTTTAACTGAGTGCATCCTTTCAATATGTTTGATTGCTCTCGCAGCAGTACGGCTGAAAACAGACTGAATGGCCTTGCCTTGCTATACGTCCACAGAGACAAGGAGGTGTCCCAGGAAGTGTTACAGTGTTTCGATTGATCAGGCCATAGGAGGATCGGCAAACTGTATATTTAAAGTAAAGCCTTCTAAATCAGTGTCCCAGCAGTCCTATCAGTCTTAACACTAGTATCAGCAATCTTACCAGTCCCAGCAGCACCAGTCTTACCAGCCCCAGCAGTGTCAGAACAAGTCTTACCAGTCCCAGCAGCACCAGTCTTACCAGTACCAGCAGTGTCAGAACAAGTCTTACCAGTCCCAGCAGCACCAGTCTTACCAGTCCCAGCAGTGTCAGAACCAGTCTTACCAGTCCCAGCAGTGTCACCAATCTTAGCATTAACCTCAGTAGTAGTGAACCAAATGCATGTCTCTCAATGAAGCTATAAACCCATCTACTTATTTATATTTATAAGTTCTATTCTTGTCCTTTTAATAGCACATATTTCTGACAGTGTGAATAGGGTAATTTTAGGTTGGTGCGTTAATGCTGGGAGACATATTGTTTTAAAAAATATGGGTCATGAAAATTCAAACATCATCCAAGGTGGGTCACTGGCTAAAGAGTTAGCGATTTATATTGTGTGCAGTTTGCAATGATAGTCTCCACTCTTTACACGATGATAACAATCACCTTCATAACATGAACAGGATATGCATTTTTTTAAATAAAAATAAAAATATTTTTTGCCTCTGTAAAAATCTATTCGTAGCTACTCCCCTGCTTACCATTCTTCTTTTATTCCAGTTGTGTGATAAATATTTCAAATCCTGTTGGCAGTCACATAATACATTAGACTCAAATTATAATTGGATACCACCAGTATTGTGAAACAAAAAATGTCCCTATCTCAATGTGTTTCCTTGTTTGACTGACCTTTATCCATCCTTTCCCTTGCAACACACAGCAATGTGGGTCCTAAACATCAATTTGCAAGCTGGATTTTTATTGTGTATTCTAGCTGGCAATACCCAGTCCATTCCCAGCAAGGTAAATAGAACACAGTTGCAGATTCTGAACCCCATTTACAAGTTTTTGTCTTTTCTTGTCTTTAATTAGTACTTGCCTGTCTGAGTACAAACTGTGGAGGTATGTTTATGTCATAACTATTTTGGTAAATGTTTTGAAAGATATTGTGAAGCCATAAATATTTGCAAGCCTTTTACAATGCGTCTTTCACGTATGAAGAAAAAAAATTAAAAAATTGGCACCTATAACAAATTCCATTAACAATACATACTTTGTATATTGGAACAGGTCGCCAGCATTTCTGGACAAAACAAGTTTTATGGGTGTGATTCTGCAAGTATTTATTGCTTTACAGTAAACACTTAACTAAAAGACTTTGAAAAGAAACTACTGCTTCCCAGGAACTGTGTACTGTACAACTAAATCATTTTGACAGCTCACATCGAGTCATGACATAATTTCAGATGCACCCCAAACTCTACTTGTGACTCTGAGGAGGTCATATTATTACAGACCCAAAACCCTCTGATAGGATGGGGAGTAGTTTCCTTTAGAGATAAGTATATACAGTACAAAAAATACCTCTTTGCAAAACATCAATGCATCAAGCAAAAAATAATATAACAATACCCCATTCTTATCCTGCAATACTGCACGAAAAGGGTTTTTATCAACTAAATCAAGCCATTATTTGTATATTATTATGAGTGGTTTTATAGCTATAGAACTTGATTACAAAAAATGATTAACTAACATTATTTAAAGGAAACAAATTAGGGTCTGTTTTTTACGCAACTGTAAAATGCTATAGCGATTTAGTGTTGGAAAAAATGCTTTGCTGTCATTGTTGACCTACAGTATTTCAATGTTAAATTATTTAAGGCATTTGAAGACTATTGTGTGCATAGTATGTGTGTTTGTTGTAATTCAGAAGAGGAGCATCTATTAAAAAAATTAAAGGGCAGTAGCGTAAATTTTCGTCAGTTATATATATATATATATATATATATATATATATATATATATATATATATATTATATATATATATATATATATATATATATATATATATATATATGATATATATATATAAGTAAGAAGATGATCTCTTGGAATATCATCCTAATACTTCAATAATGCATATTCTGTTTCCCAAGAGTACACTGAAGCTGTGTGTGCCACAGTAACACATGTGTAATTAAGGGAAATAAAGACTTGCAATCTTGCAATCTTGAAAAAATAATGGCATGTGTACTTTAGCATCGTAGTCTTTAATTTCTTATTATCAAATGTCTTATATTGCCTAGAACTTCCTTTATAACGCATACATCAATGCAATTCTGACTGGCAATAATCCTTAAACTTAAGTGTTACCATTTATTGTCTTTGTATAAGTTAGAAACTTGACCTCTAGTGTTCTGAAATCTTCTACTTCACTTCTGACCCTCGTGTTGGATTGATGGCATTTTGCAACCCAATTTTCCCCAATTATTATTATTTTTTTAATCTTTAAATGTTATCTAAACCTAATGTAGTTTTACACTGAAGTAATGTTGTTGTTTTTCTTATATATAACAATGTGAAATTATTTTTGTTACAGATATGTTTTTACACACACACACACACACACACACACACACACACACACATATAAATATATTATTCTTTTGTAACAGTTTTTCTTATATTTGTACCTATTTTCAAATGTACTATTTCAGCCCCTCTGCAACCCTTTTACCTTTCAGGTGGACTAAAGATCAACAGACGAACTCCGTTCACACTGTCAAGGCAATTCCATCCTTTCACCCGTCGTATCTAAGCAACCGATATTACGCTGGGCCCAGTCAGGGAAGTGTTTTATTCCTTACATTTATCAGGATGTAATTTTTGTACATGTGAGCAAATTATATAGTATTTTATTCAAACAGTTTAATGTTTAAAAATGGTGTAAATTAATTTTATCTAAACATAAGGGGATTTAAATAAGTATTTGAATCATTCAAAATGGGGCTCTTTCTGCATCAAGGTTTAGGTTTAGTTTAAAACCATGCATATAATAGTACAAGTGTCTATTTAGTGCATTTGTGTCTAAATAAACCTTTATGAATTTATATATGTTCCTAATTGTTTCTGTCATCTTGGGCACACATGATAATGAGGAGTTGCATCTCATGAGACCTTTTCTCTGGGAGAACAATTTTAATAATTATCTCAAAAATACCTGTGTTCACATATAAAAAATAGAGTACCTTACTGAATGTACTTGGAGTGTACATTTTTATCTAGCTGTTTAAAATTTTTTAGTACATGACACTATAATATCTGCCATGAGCGTTGTCATTAAAATGAATACATTTAAAAACTAACGCTCTTACTAGAATTAAGGCTACTTAGAGAGTTTATTAAATTGGTATGCTTAACTGAGTGGCTTTTAATCAAAACCCTTGGATGATGCTGCGCTCACTGTGAAAGAGATAATTTGCTCTTTGCTGTATTTTAACAGCTCAATAACAAGATTTAATGATTTAATGAAACCTATCAACTTCAGATTGGTTACTAACCTGCTATAAAATAATATTACACTTTTAGGATGCATTGCACATATGTATTAACACGCAGATGGGTGAGGTTTATTTAATTAGTAAGTATGTGGATTCTGGAATTATGGTTCATTCTGGTATTGTTAAGCAAATGGTGCTTAGCACTATTGAGACAACTATGTGTAAAGCGTTGGTGTAAATCTGTAAGGTACAGCTGGTTCATTGCTTCAGACAAATGTGCAGCAACTGCAGCTGCAGGGATCTGGTTCCCCGATGAAGGCTTTGTAAATAAGGGGATATCTCCCAACAACTTATGATAGATTTTCCAGAACAGTTAACCGAGGTGATTAAACCATGTTATTGGTCCTTATTACCAGATCTTCATTTACTCTGTTATCTATACTGGCCTTGCCACTCTCCACTAACTCGTTATGCTAAGCTGTAGTTTCTCTAGTGAGGGTGTCTGCTGTAGGTCTTTCCCATGCCCGTCTTTGCTAGTTAAAAACCCATGGGGTTTTGGCTTGATAACACTTTGTCCAATTGAGTCTGACTTAGAATGCATTTAAATTACAGAAAATTACACTATTCTGTAATTAAAACTTGATGAATTGGCTGACCAAAAATGTGAAATGCAATCAGTTTTATTAACATCTAGTAAGGCGGTAAATGATATAGTCATCTAACTGTAAAAAGCATTATATTCAGTATGGGCTCACTCTACATATGCCAGTAACCGTCCAGATAGACTTGTCATCTGTGTCAGTTGGTCAAACTGTCTGATAATCACACATATGTGGAACATTTGTATCGATGTTTGCCAGTAGCTTTCAGATAGCCTGCAATTTGTTTTGTAAAGAAAATACTACCAAACAACCTATACCAAATATGAATCTTGTTTATGCTATCATAATCTATTTGAGGTTTCGTGAATTTCTTCTCACATCCAAATTCATTTTTATTAAAAAAACAGAAGCATTCAAAAGTATTATTTTTGTATTGTTTTATTATTTTTAAGTTGATGAATTCCTTAGTATTTTAAATGTAATTATTTAACATTCATTTAAACTAATGTTCACATACTTCTTCCCCAGCATTCGTTTTGAATGTCAAAATAATCCCTTAGGCATCTACTTTGAATCCTATATGAAAATTAAAGTAATATTGAGTAAATGGCGTTTGGTCAATATATATATCAAACTTTTGCAGTCCTACAGTATTTAAAAAAAAAGAAAAAATTGAAATAAAGTTTAAATCCAATAAATTCAAAATATAATCTTATTAAACACATATTTTGTTCATCATTACAAATTTTGTATCAGGAAACAAAAATTGGAAAGTGGAAACAACGCATTTTAAAGAATATTATTCTATCCGGTATTGCTGCCTGTCAGACCTCAATCAATGTAGAAGTCATGCCACCTACTGTTCAAATTTAGGATAACATGGGTTTAAAAAAGGAGTAGAGGAAGCACAGCTACCACACTGATAGTCTTAGCAGGCAGTGTTACATGGTATGTGGCATGTAGATGTACTTAAGAGTACCCTTCCAGCTAGTGTGCTAAATGGCAAACAAATAATAAGTTGTATATTGGTTAGTACAATTATACATACAATGTTTATATGTATGTGATTTTCATAAACCTTACTGCAATTTATTAAGTCCATACATTATTTCCAAACAGAATTTAATTTGTTATTTAAATTTAAATAATGTGCAAATGACTTTAAATATGGGCTTTGACTGCTTTTAAAGACAATACCAGCTGTTCAGGATGGAAAAGGTATTGACAAAACTTGCAGGACAAAGCCATTATAAATCAGATAACAATTCTTCTTGAGAAAGCAAAGTTTGTGTTGCTGTACAGAGTTGAGGTCCTGCACCACCAAAATCAAACAACTGAATAATTGCCTTTTTTTTTGGTTGATAGGCTTGCTTGTTTCATTAAAAGATGGAATAGCCTTTAAATCTATGATAAAAGGTTGTGTATAAAGCCATCCAGGTGGACTATTATAAAATATATTTTCTGTCTAAGAATGACTTGTGTAGCAGCACTATTAGCATTACTTCAGTTCCAGCACTGAACCACAACTGTGCTTGTATGTATTGTTCATGTTTATAGGTACATTGCTTTATGTCTTGTTTAGTGAGACTGCAGCTGTCACCAATGGCATTCCAGGGATGCACCTGGCTCCTTAGATATTATCTAGCCTCTTGCACCGTTTTACCAACTCTCAGCTGAGGGTATGTCTGCCATTTAATTGCATCTGCAGATCTCTGGTGATGGTTTATAGGTTTAGGCAAATTGCAGGCAGCCCTTTGTTAACAAACTGAAGAGCGCAAAGGTATTTGATAATTATCCAGTGGAGCTCAATTGGCTCTTAACATCACCTGCATATGCAGCATCAGGGAGCCTTGTTTCAACACAAATGTTCCCTCTTGTTCATTAACCCATGGTCACAGGCTCCAAATGAAAACCATTTGTTTCCAGCTAACATATTTGCAGCTAGTTTAAATATTCATATATTATGCTTGTTATATAAGAAGCTGAGAAAGGCTATTTGGATGTCTTTCAGTGGGAATGCATTACAGTGAACTACCATATAGACATTTACTCTTGCAGGCAACCTGCTGATAGTTTTGATAGAATTAGCTCAAATACTGATAAATCTTACATTACATCCTATACAGCTGTGGCCAATTTAAAAATAAAACACAACCTGTATTGCTTTACAATTCTTTGAGAACATGTGTGAATTATGGTTACATTGTAAACCCATTCCTGCCATAGTTGGCATTTTTTATAATTAAAATATATAAGATAACATTTCTGTGGTAAAGCTGTATTCAACTTACATATTTAATTTCATTATAACTGGCTAAACTACATACATCTGTCTAAACTGTAGAGTATAATGACACTATAAATATAAGGCATATTTTTATACTGTGCAGCTTACAAATGTGTATTTGAAATATTGCATATATTACCACGGAGAGGATTAAAATCTAAATGTAGAGCAAATGCAATTTAAATTATTAAAATGATGCCATTGCAATGAGTAACATATTTTTCCCAATTATAGCTGCCCCTGTCTTTACTGTTTTCAGAATACTATCTTCTTCCAGGGCAGCTGTCGGGCAGTTTGAAACTAGGGGCCACGTTGTGATTGTTGTCCAAGGCCTTTTGACTCTCATGGATGCCATTTTTGTCTCCAGGCTTATATGAGTTACAATGAGTTAATGTGAATATATGTAAGTGGTCTCTTTTCCTGTGCCATGCTCATTAGTTATGAAAAGTAAGGAATAGAACAATTGGATGTTGTGGTTGTGGGCTGAGGTTGTCCACTGACACATTGAAACTCCTGGGGGAGATCAGCCATTGTGTCATATATGGTCCGTTTATTGACTTTAAAAATAATACAAATTCTGTGTGAAAAAAAAAATACTGCATTACAACCCCCCCCCCTGCATTTGACAAATGCATAATGGAACAGTTCATTCAAGACACAATGTAAAATGACTTTCCCAATATTGCCAATCAATTTCTTGGATTTTGAGTCTTAAAATTGTTCAATAATGTTTTCTCTGAGTTAGTCAATAAGTATATTTTTGTTTTTTTGTGTGTGTTCCGGCATGTATTCATGTTAAATTTCCCTATTTGTTTTTGACACAGTTTCCTTGGAATTAATTTTTTTTTTTTTTTTCTAGAGAATGCTTATTGTGCTTTTGTTATTTAACTTAAATCTAGGATTTCAGTTGTGCAACACTATTGGGGCTTTTATATTCTATACAGTTAAATTATTTTTTTGTGACCTGCAGGCTTTCTGGAGGTCTAATGTTTCAAGTACTGCCTATTCAACTAAATAACTGCTAAATAAAATAAACCATGTGGCCCTTGCAGCCTTGTGTAAATGCTTTACAGGAAATGCACCATGTGACTTAAAGGCTAATTAGAAAGGTTCACAAAAGATTCAGCACAAGGGAGGAGTGACCATGCTGGTAGTGGCTGCCCCATGAGGCTGTACGAGTGTCAGAGGACACAAATTAAGACGCACTGGTAATAAGGTGTTCATAACCAGCAGATAATGAAAGAAGTACTGCAATTTGAATAGAAGGGCAAAGCTGGGCTGGTTTTAAGTGTCCCGTAACAAAGCCATCAAATCAACTCAATGTTCAATTTGCAGTTTCTGTCTTTGCAATTAGATTTGTTCAAAGCAGTGGCATATTATATCAATTAATACTAATAGTGGCTTTCTATCATACAGAACTTCAGGTTATATTACAGGAATATTTTACAGATCAATTTATCAACTCATAAAAGACTGATATTGTAGAAGAAAACAAAAACAAAGACAGTATATTGAACTGTAAATATGTTTTTTAAAAAACATCTGTTTTTGGCAATCGAAAAATGATTATATTATATTGTGTATTTAAACAAGCCTCCACCCTGAGCTTCTAGTTATTGTTGGAGGTCTATGTGATGTAAGTGTTTAAAAAAATTAATAAAAAAATGAATGCAAAACATGTTATTGTGTTTTATTTGAACACCAGGGCAGAAAATGATGCTATTATAGTAGAATTAAAGTTAGCTGCTGAAAAGGATCAAGTCAAGTGGACTGCTTTTCATGATAAAGTTAGGTAATTAGAAAGGGGGCCAATTTAATAGGGTCTCAGGCAGAAATATTCAAACCATGACAAATGACTTTAATAATGCAGCTTGTAACCCTTTAACAAAGACAAATTTTCTTTCTGAAATCCTCATTTTTTCCATGCCTGGAAGATAAAACCATCCAGGAGATCTTCTGTACTCTTTCTGTGTAAGATATGCTGTCTTTGACTGTTTTAAATAGGGAAACTGCTTGCAAATGCAAACATTCAGCTTATTAGGATTGTATTTTCTAAAGGTAAACTGCACAGAGAATTCTCCGGCATGTATTTTAAGATTAATCCCCCCCAGTTGTTAACATTCACCATAGCAACTGCAAACCGAGTCATCGGAAGCAGGCAGCCATGGCCTCCAAACAGAAAGCTAATTTCAATGTTTGTCATAAGTTTGTTAAGAATTGATGGTTTCTGAAATTTGAAATATTTCATTACTTCCCCCTGTGTTGGGGCTCATGTAATTGGATGGTTAGGATTTTCCGAGACTAATTTTGTGGATTGCACAATATTTTAAATGGAATTATGCAGGTTTATGGGCCCTCTTGGGATTCAGCTCAGAGGCTCTCTAGAAACTCAGTTTATCAAAGCACAATATTAGCAGCTCTCACCTAGCTTTTGTCTTCATTATAGTGCTGCTGCCCCAGTATAAGGTCACATCTAAGGCTTGCATTGATCATTTGTCATTATTGTGCTGTTATATTGGAGCATTAATGGTGCAGCATGTCCAAGTTGTGCACAACCTGCTAATAAACTTTAAATAGCTGTCTAACAAGCTTTATATAGTCCTTACTATTAATCAGTTTGTAATACAAAACCTCCCAATAGAAGTCGCATAGGTAATATAATTGGAGGTATTTCCTTTAAAGCAGTGCTCTACATAAGAAGTTTTGTGTTTCTAAGAAATCTGAAGGTTTTTTAATAAGCTTTTTGTGTTGTGTTCATCTAAATCCCTTTGTGGTCTGTACAGAGTGGTTTGCATTTAAACTATAGTGTTGTGTGTTTATTTTTACAAATTATTCTGTAGTAACCTCCTGTTCTTGCTTTTATTAGATTAGTCTTGTGATCCAAAATCATTTAATATCATTGGAAGGCTGTACTGAATGAAAACATGTGTGGCTTTGTAGTTTAAAGTTTTAGTCAATTAAAATATTATTTTGAAATACAATTTATTTTTATAAGTCTACAGGAGTTGGACATAAAAACATAGAAAACTTGTAATAACACTGCCAATAAAAATAAAAAAAAAAGTTTGCTGGGTTAAGCACCCTCGTGCAAAGGCATGTTTGAAGGCAGATTCTAATGTGCACAAATTCAACAGATAATCTGTGAACAGGGTGTATTAAACTAAATCTACTGTCTTGCAACAGGGAGATTCTTTATTATTATTATTATTATTTATAATACAGAATAGAGCAATTACTTAACAAATGAATCAGTCATTTGATGGCAATCCGTTAGTGCAAAAGTGTGGAAGATATATGTGGAAGTTTTTTTTTTTTTTTTTTTTTTTTTTTTTTTTTATGCTGTATATTGGCAATGCTAGCATGACAGCAATAACTATAGTTGTTTAAACATTCCTCTCCAACTCAGACAGCAATGTACCACATAAATCCTTGGGGATATAAAGAGAATTCATGAAAACCTTAGGGCAAAAACCTGAAAGTCATGAGCTGATGTTAGAGATTCATAGTCCTGATAAGGGCTGAGGGGTACAGAGGATTAAAGAGCTGACCTTTCACTTATGTGCACTAGGTCCAAAGCCAACCCAGACCAAAGTGCCCTGAAAGCTCGGATTGTGCACGAGGTAGGATCCTGTGTGTTTTGAATTCTTATCAGCCTGACAAAGAGAGTCTCAGTTAAATAACCACAACGTCCTAATTAATCTATCACCTCAGAAATGTAAAATCATCTCAGCTAAGGGTAGGTTCCAATTTTTAGACTGTGGAGAATCTGGATTTTATTCTTTCTTCTCTAGAGTTCTATAGACTTCAGCAGATACAATATATTTTGCAGAAGGCACTGTATTCAAAGAGTATCTCTTTGTCTTCAATTAGTATAAAAATATTGTTTAAGAATATTTTTTTCGGGGAACACAAAAGTTTGATAAATATTAAAATAAGTTAAAAACAACACAGTTCACAGTTTTATTCCCTTAGCAATGAATATAAAAACATGCACGGTAACATGCAATGCGAGAAGGGCAGGAACTTATTAAGCCATCAGTGAGAAACTATAACAATGATGTCATCACACCAGGCAAACAGACAGCCAAGCTCTTGAAAAGCTGGATGGCATCCAGTCTCTGCAGTAGATTTATGCTGTTAATTTTGTCCCCTGGCTGCCTTCAGATGAGCACTACCACTCAAACTACACCAAGCAAATTGCTGCGTTATGGCTCTGCTAATGGTAATCAGCATGCTAATGAGCGGCAGAAGGTCATTATAGAAAAGAGTGCTTAAAAGATATATGTGTGCTAGAGTAAAAATCATGTAATTCCAGGGGGGGGGGGGGGGGGGGCGTGTCTTGTTTATTATGGTACATAGATAATTTATTTTAGTTGCTGTCAGACTGCATACAAAAGGCACTTACTGTACAGGAGATTGTTTTGTTTGTTAAATTAGTAATAAAACACAAATGGGGGAGAGAGAGAGAGAGAGAGAGAGAGAGAGAGAGAGATCTATTTCAGGCAGCTTAGCATTAGTTTTTCTGTTTCCTGTAGAATTGTTAATTGTTGTGTTCTTATGCCCCTTTGTCAAAATCTGTTTTGTAGGTTATACAGTAAATTTATGAAAACAAATCTTGTTTATTTTCTGTTGTGCACACATTTTACATTTTGGTTTTTACTAGTTTCATTGGATTTGTCAATTTTTTACACAAAACACTGCACATATTAGATGCCAATACAATGGACCCTATTCAAAACATTAGACTGTTTTAACAAATGTTTTTTGAGAATAGTGCAAACATTCTCTAAGGATAAAGAGCAATTTGACAAATGATAATAAATGTCTAATCTTCTCTATCTTACAGCTTAGTAATGCAAATAAGGCAGGAATTTTGTTCAAGTCTCACCTGTAATACTATAAAAGTTTGAGATGACAAAAATATTAATATATTCTTGTATGTTTTTTTCACTTACCCAACAAACATTAATATTTGATTTGATTAAATGCATCTTATTTTTCCACGTATGTACAGTACTAATTTCACCACTATCCTTTGTATACAAGAAAAAAAAGTTGTGTGTAACAATTTGTTTATAATATGATTGAACTTTTAAACTGGAATATATCTAAATGCCTTGTACTCCTATACTGCTCTGTGCCAATGAGTTTCTGGATTCTAAAAGCTCATAATCATCATTTCAATAATAAGTGTGGCTCTGTTTTTCAGGAAGAAAATCCTTTTGCTGCAACACATCAGATGAAATATTGCTTTCAACATAATTTTTATTCAGGAAACAGCTTGCTAAGAGGGATTATTTAAATTACTTCTCCTTAGGCCAGATATTCAGAAATATCTCCAACAATATGATTTATAACAAAATTATATTGAGAGCATGAAAGAAGCTGAATTTTATTAGGGGGAGGAAAAAAGTCTATTTTCTACAAAAATGAGTTATGTTATATACAAAAGATAGTAGACATTATTAAAATTCTTCACTGAAGCTATTTCACTGTTGATTTGAATTCTCTAGAAATTCTTGAGACCCTTTCTTTTGGTTTTGTCTAGCAGTGCTTGATCACATACACAGCTTTACTGTAATTTTAATAGGCAGATAGAACAACATGTTACACCATTATTACAGTATGGTTTTCTGGCATCAAAGCATTTGGTTCCCTGTAATGAGATAACAATTGCAATGGAAGTTCCATACATAGCCCCCTAATTGTCCTTAACAAAAATCCTCATATCAGAGACAAACAGCATCACGACTTACAACCTCATAAGACCTGTATGTAAAGAATATTTCCCCATTAATAAGGCAAAGGTCAATTTCTTTTACATCATTGAGCTGTATGTTGCTTCACTATTGTTACATGAGCATTCACTAGTAAACTGCTAAATGGACCATGATGACACAATAAAATATGCATGGAGTGTTTGTAGATTGTCATCAGTGTTAAAAATGCATTCCAGTGTACAATATATAACTTGATTTGATATGATTCATTCAACATTGTATTTTAGTAAAATTAGTAACATTTAACTTAATACTGAGTACGGAATCCCTTATAAATTAATTGAAATTATATATATATATATATATATTATATATAATAGCTGGAATAACAATTAGGTAGTGGCTCCAATCATGTGAACTCCCAATCCCTAAAAACATAAATAAAACAATCTTTTGTTCTCAGTTGCAATGCAACCTGCAGATAAATGGACTTTGGTTTGAGGAGAAGACCCCTCTCAGCATTACGTTTAATAATAAGAAACTTAAGAATTCCAGAAACAGTTATTTTCAAATAAACTTGGTTCATGTAAACCAGCACAATTTATAAAGAAGCACCTGAAATTCCCAGAAAGAAAAAAGCTTTCAACAACCTACAAGAAACCTGCATAAACTACATCATGCTAGCTGATGTAGGTGTTTAAATACACACTCATAGCCGGTTTCCTAGACCCTGATAAGCACTAATCTATCTTTCTCTCAGGTAAGCATCGTAAATGCTTTTTGGGATCTCTATACTCTATGATAGATGTTGAAACATGGACATGATAGACACAATGTTCTGTTAGGCGTTTGTATGTTGTGTAAATTTGCATCATTTGTCAGTATTTTTCACCATTTTTGATCACAGAAAGATAAATATAACATTGATCAGAATTGTTGGAACCAGAAATATCATGGATAGCATTTATCCCGCACAGTAGGAAAATAGCATGTCTGAAAACACAACTGCATTGCAAAGAAAGTGTATCATTTCAGACGATTGTAATAGCAAGTGTTTCCATCATTCTCCCCCACTTACTAGGTAGCAGTAGCAGGTTTACCCATAATTAGGCTTGTTTTTATGTGCTGCTCTCAACTTTTCAGTGCTCTTTTGTTGTTTGCATTTGCATTGGCTGTTTTCCACCTTTTTTTTTTTTTTTAATAGGACCTCTGATAAATCCAAATGCCGATATCCTGTTGTGATTTATTCCAATCCAAATAGGGCATTTCAGTGTCACAGGCGACGTCTGTTCAAATTGACAAACATTTCCTGGGCTGGATGCAGTGGGAAGTAAATTGAGAGATGAAGGGGCTCTCGTCAGTAGCTTTGGGGGATGGGGCAGCAGTGTCATGCTGCTCTTTAGAGGAAGACATGTAGTCTAACTGTATAAAACAAGAGCAAGGTAGTTCTACTGATAATAAACTAATAAAGTTCACCCACTTTCTTGTCAAAAAGCACCCTCTTTGTTCATAATACAGAAATCATGACATTGACTGTTATATATATTATAATATATATATATATATATATATATATATATATACATTATTCGATGACTACAAAATGTTTTTTTTTCCTTTTGATCTTTGTATATGTTATTCTGGGACCTTGACATTTGGAGTAAAGAAAGAACTATCTTCAAATAGCATAACACGTTCTTTTAGTTAACTAGGAAAAAGTGCATTGAGAAGCATGTTGGTCAACTATATTCTAAACAGACTTATACATTTCCTAACACCTCCATTTGAAGAACTTAGAAAAAATCTGTTCATACCCTGTTTTAAACAATCAGTACCATTTATTCTGGGGGTGTAGTTCTTTCCTGGAATGGGTGAATTCAAAATTATAGAACTAACTTTTGCTTAAATACGTGATGGATGTTTAAATAAAATAATTGTTTGGCACTGAAAAGTACTACAGATATTTTATAATATATTAGATATTAGATTATTATGCGGTCTTTGTGATTAATACAGACAGTGATTGCACAACAAAAGGTTTTCAAAGCCTAAAATGCTAAACTCTTTAAAGCTTTTTTAGAGACGGATACACATGCTTGACCCCAGCTGTCAAGTAAAATGGAGAGTTATTGAACCACTGCTTTTCCATGAATGAAGGAGTAAAAGCTGCTAATGCTCATAATTGGGAATACACAAGGCAACGTCTTGACTCAAATGTGCACATCTTCAAAATACATGAAAAAAATAAAACGGTGTCGCAATTAGCAGTAAGCAGATACAAAATGGAAGCACAGTTGCAGTGAACGTGCAATTAATTCCTTGACACAAATAGATCAAGAGACATTGCTGTCGTGGTAGCAATTTATTTTATTTTTTTTAAACTTTACCTCCAGAGACCAGGGGCAGATCTCTGTAGGTCATACATAGAATGATTTTGGAAACTCACGTGACTTCAATGGGCAGTCATCATCACAACTAGCTACTACACAGTTGGTCCCTGGCTCTTATTATTGCTATGTCAGCAGTGGCTCGCAAGTTCACAGATTCCATTTGTGCATCTGTGGCATTATTGCAAAGATTGCTTTGTATATTTCCAGTGAATTAATTGGGTTTAGTAAATATTTTAGAATTAAAGCACATTCCCCATCTGGGTCACCAACTTTACTACTCCCAGACGATCCACTACAGCACATGTCTTTGCAATGGCATTTTTAGACAATTCCTGACAACGTCCATAACTATAAAACACTCAATGGTGGTCGATGACAAAAGAAGCAAACTGTATGACAGCCAGTAACAACTTCCAAATGACTAGTATAATTATAGTCAATAAAAGAGAGTAGTGAGATTGCAGCTTCAAGCACACATCTATGTGTGTATATTCCCACTTTAACTGTCATGCTTATTGGTTTATGGGTTCCAATATGCAATGTTTCTTTGCCATTTCAGACCAGTCTCCAATTGAATCAATTAGTTCACCTGTCTGTCACTCCTCATTAAATTCTACCCTGTTCCATTCACACTGAACATTTGCTTAATAAATTTTCCCAAGACCAACAGTGCAAGAGTGAAAATCCTGCTCCACAATAAATTATTAACTCAGTCACAGGGGGAGTGCCATATCTGACTCTTCAGAATGAATTATTATGTGGATCATCATGTAATTATGAATCTTTCAAACCCTGATAGAAGAAAATTGAATATTTAATATTTCATAGATATATCCCATACTGGGGACATCTTTAAAATATTATGATTATATATTATATATATATATATATATATATATATATATATATATATAATATATATATATTATTGTTTCAATTTGTATAAAAGGTGGAACCTTACAAATTACATGATACTAATTAACATTATAATTGCAATACAAAATACTAGTTACAATATAATTGGCAAATATAAGTGGTGAAAGTTATTTTAGAATCAACCTTCTTATGCTTTCTGAACATACTGTATACTTTAAATGACAGATATGTAAATGCAATGTGTTAAAACAGGCTGTAATATATCACTCTATTTTCAAGGTATGGTATCCGAAGCATAATCAATGATAGAAGGGCACAGATGTTGCTGTCCATCAAATGAACAGTACAAAAGTCACTCTTTAAATCAAGATTTAAAGGATTTGTTGCAGTAAAAATACCTCAAGAAAAGGGAACAAGACTAAAATATGTACAAGAACTGAAACTTGGACCATGGAACAATGGTCAATGGTGCTTTGGAATATTGATGGATAGACAAAAGTGTGTGTGTGTGTATATATATATATATATATATATATATATATATATATATATATATATATATATATATATACACATACACACACACACACAGTGCCTTGCAAAAGTATTCTGACCCCTGACCAATTCTCTCATATTACTGAATTACAAATGGTACATTGAAATTTCGTTTTGTTTGATATTTTATTTTTAAACACTGAAACACAGAATCAATTATTGTAAGGTGACATTGGTTTTATGTTGGGAAATATTTTTTAAGAAAAATAAAAAACTTAAATATCTTGCTTGCATAAGTATTCAACCCCACACATTAATATTTGGTAGAGACACCTTTCACTGCAATAACAGCTATAAGTCTTTTGGGGTAAGCATGTACCAGCGGAGTGTCGGAGTGATTTTGGGCCATTCTTCTTGGCAGATTTGCTCCAGGTTGTTCAGGTTGGTTGGACAACGCTTGTGGACTACAATTTCCAAATAGTGCCACAGATTCTCAATGGGATTGAGATCAGGACTTTGACTGGGCCACTGTAGGACATTCACCTTTTTGTTCTTGAGCCACTCCAATGTTGCTTTTGCCTTGTGCTTGGGATCATTGTCCTGCTGAAAGGTGAATTTCCTCCCAATCTTCCATTTTTTAGAGGACTGAAGCAGATTCTCTTGCAGTATTTTCTTGTATTTTGCTCCATCCACTCTTCCTTCAATTGTAACAAGATGCCCAATCCCTGTTGATGAAAAGCATCCCCACAGCATGATGCTGCCAGCAACATTCTTCACTGTAGGGATGGTGTGTCTTGAGACATGGGCAGTGTTAGGTTTGCGCCACACATAGCGCTTTGAGTTTTGGCCAAAAAGCTCTATCTTGGTCTCATCTGACCACAAAACCTTTTCCCACATCACAGCTGGGTCACTCTCATGCTTTCTGGCAAACTCCAGACATGCTTTCATACTTTTTGAGTAACGGCTTCTTTCTTGCCATCCTCCCATACAGGCCAGTGTTATGCAGAGCTCTTGATATGGTTGACTGGTGCACCATTACTCCACTCCCAGCCACTGAACTCTGTAGCTCCTTCAAAGTGATTGTTGGCCTCTCTGTGGCTTCTCTCACAAGTCTCCTTCTTGTTTGAGCGCTGAGTTTTGAGGGACAGCCTTTTCTTGGCAGTGCCTGGGTGGTGTGATGCAGCTTCCACTTCCTGATTATTGATCCAACTGTGCTCACTGGGATATCCAAACACTTGGATATTAATTTGTACCCTTTCCCTAATATATGCATTTGTATTACTTTATCTCTAACTTCTGTAGAATGCTCTTTGGTCTTCATTTTCCTTCAGATTCACAGCCTTACCAATGATCCTTCAACAGTGGGGTTTTTATGCAGAAAATGTGACAGCAACTTTAATGGTTCACAGGTGAAGGCCAACGGTAAGGTAATTTTGCCCTCATTAGGGCAATTTCTTTCATCGGTGCAAACTGGGAGCTTCCACAGCACAGGGGTTGAATACTTATGCAAGCAAGATATTTAAGTTTTTGATTTTTCTTAAAAATATTTCCCAACATATATTTTGTCATGCTGAAAATATTTTGTCATGCTGAAAGGTGAAATTCTGTCCCAGTTTCAGCTTTCTTGCAGAGGGCAGCATGTTTTCCTCAATGACTTTTCTGTACTTTGCTCCATTCATTTTCCCTTCTGTCCTGGCAAGTGCCCCAGTCCCTACCGATAAGAAATATTCTCATAATCATGCTTCACAGTAGGGATGGTGTTCTTTGGGTGATGTGCTGTGTTGGGTTTGCACCAAACATAACGTTTGCATTTAGGCCAAAAAGTTCCATTTTAGATTCGTCAGATCACAAAACTTTTTGCCACATGGCTACAGAATGTTTTTTTGCATACTTCAAAACTAGATTCAAGGTGGGCTTTCTCACGTAAAATACAGGCCAGATTTATGAAGTGTTTGGGATATTGTTGTCACATGCTTTCTTTGACATGTCTAGGCCATAAAAATCTGTAGCTCTTGCAAAGTTGTAATTGGCCTCTTGGTAGCCTCCTTCTTTTTCGGTCATCCAGTTTGGAGGGAAGACGTGATCTAGGCAGGGTCTTGGTGGTGCCATACACCTTCCACATCTTAATAATCGTCTTGACCGTGCAACAAGGGATATTCAAGACATTTGATATTTTTCTCATATCCATCCCCTGATCTGTGCCTTTCAACAACTTTGTCCCGCAGTTCTTTTGAAAGCTCCTTGGTGCTCATAGTTGAGTCTTTGCTTTGAAATGCACTACCCAGCAGAGGGAATCTACAGAAACTGCTGAATTTATCCTGAAATCATGTGAATCACTACAATTTAACACCAGTGGAGGCCACTTAACTTGATGTGTGATTTTGAAGGCGATTGGTTACACCTGAGCTAATTTATGATTGCTATTACAAGGGAGGTGGACACTTATCCAACCAAGCTATTTCAGTTTTTATTTTTAATTAATTTTCT
Organism: Polyodon spathula; assembly: GCF_017654505.1. Lineage (NCBI taxonomy): Eukaryota > Metazoa > Chordata > Actinopteri > Acipenseriformes > Polyodontidae > Polyodon > Polyodon spathula. The sequence continues at coordinate 44,449,517 of NC_054542.1, read as the reverse complement.
GCAAATTTCTAGAATATTTTTTTCACTTGGAAGTTGTGAAGATAAATGTAAAAAAAAACAAACAAACTTTTAATTCCAGGCTATAAGGCAACAAAAAATGAACATTTTGAAAGGGGGTGTAGACTTTCTATAGGAACTGTAATATATATATATATATATATATATATATATATATATATATATATATATATATATATATATATATATATATATATATATACACACACACACACACACAAATATAAAATAATGAGTTGAATAAATGACTGCCTGCTAAATGTATTTTGAAATAAGTACTAAAAAGGCTACTATATAAGCTGTATTTGTATTGATACAGTATTTAAAAAAGAATGGTTCATAGCCCTAAACATATTTAAATGTTTAATCTTTTGTTTTGTCCGTGTGTTTGGGTATGCGTTTTCTTGGAGGGAGTTTGGGTGATCCAAAGCTCTAGAGTCAGCTGATGAAACAACTGGAGCAGGGGCAAGGTAAAAGATTTAAATTTTACATGATGTGGAATGTCAAGTTTATAAATAAATAACAACTGACTACAGCCTCCCATGGATCCTTTTGCAGAGTGTTTGTGCCGGCTATAAAAAAGCAGCATGTTATGCGGAAGAGAAGACGACCTGAATGCTTTCAGAACACTAAAGCAAAGCATGTACATTGTAAAGGTAAGTGTGTCTGTGGGGTGAGTGAATTGGAAAGATAGACTTGGGGCCATGAGGGAATTATGACTTCAAGTACGAAATAATGTCTACCTGCTGTTCCAAGGCTTGTCAAGTGGATGTGAAGAAAAGTTAAAAGGGTGTTCAGACACAAATGAAATGTACTGTATTAAAAGCTGCTGCCCACTTGTGTGTGGCCTGTGTCTAGCTTCCATGGGAAGGTGCTGTCCTTATGCCTGAGTAGAGGAGTTAGTATTTATTTTACATTAGTGTAGTTCTTTTTTCATATTAAACTACATAATAAACATTTTGCAACAACGTAATAAAATAAAATGGCAAAGTTCCCAAGGATGGAAATGGATGAAAATATTGCAATAGATTACAACGTTATGTAAATATGTGGTAATCTTTTAAACATTACTTGACAACAACTAAATACAAATGATACAAATTACTATAGCATAATTACACTGCAGTTTATTTCCTTTGTCGTCATTGCTATTATGTACTATGAGGTCTGAATTGAAAGTGTTATAATATAGCAACTTGACCACCCTTTAAGTCTCCACATAGCATAAATATCAAGAGGTTGTTTTTTTTTTTTTTTTTTTTTTTTTCTGCAAGTGGATTTTGCTTAGCTCTGTACCTCTCAGCATCATGGAAGAAGTCCTGATGGGCCCAGTAAATTCCAGCAGAAAGCATGGAAACACGATACTCCCAGGGAGCATCAGTGCTTAACCTTGCAACTGGAATTTTTGTAGCTCAGAGAAGAGTGTTCGTAAGCCAATTAAATCAGTGCGACTTGTGTACACAGTTATAGGACAAAAACTATACTGAAGACGAATAAAACAAAGTAATATTTGCCACTTCTAGTGTCAGTCATGTTAGATACTACTCTAAAATCTCAGTCATTCATGTTGGTTTACCACAGCTTAGCCTCAAACTCATTTGTCTATCAAACTTGAGCTGTATGGACACACTTTGGAATATCTTAAACTTGCATGCCAAGTTGCCACTAAGTCATCCTCCAAACCAAAAAGGCATGTTGTTGCTATAACAATACTACACAGGTTATGTGTTATTTATTATGTCAGCATTGTTGAATATCATTAATGAAATGTTACTCTGCATTTTTTTTTTTGTCATTATTTACTGGTTAACCGGAAGAAAATACAAATAATTATAAAAGAAAGTCCTGACGAGTTAGCCTTCTCTTTCAACTATACTTTCCATTCTGCCATGCTAGCTTCATATTAAAGTACTATACTGTGGAACTATTCGAAGAAAACAAATAGCAGTGGACAAACTACAGTACTTAAGTTATCGTTGGAGATTAAAGTTTTGCTTGTCTGTTACAGTTCTAAACGTTTGGTAGGGCTTATTTTATTTTTTACGCATTCATGGTAATATTGAAATTGGATTTCAGTGAAGCACACGTAAACTAGATTCCACCTCTGCAGCGTTCTCTGTATGCAAATCAGACAGAAACAAATGTTCTGTCCCAGCTGGGACAACCATCCTATTTAGTATTCGTTTTTCCGTCTTTGTTCTTTGATGTTCTTTAAATGAGCTTTCGAACTCCACTCTTCCCACAATTCAATTTTACAAGCCCATTATCTAAGATATAATGTGGAGGTTAAATATATCAGGGCAGCCATTATGTGAAAATAATTAACAGTAATGAATAATGCACTAATTCTACTGATGAGAGATGGTTATTCATGTAATGAAGTGTAAGGGCTGCCCTGACAAATGAAATTAAAATATTTAAACACTGTTTTATGATATTACCATGCTCATATAATTTCCTTTACCTACAATGAGCCACTCGGATTATCACCATTATCATGACAGCTCTGGAGGGTGACAAAAAGCAGGTTAATGTGACAGCAATTAGTCATAGTGGAAATCCATCACACGAAGAACAGTAGTACAATCAGGAAGGTAAGAAACCTCTTTCACCTTGCATTGAATGAGCAAGATGCTGCTAAAATACAGAAATACAGTGATCTGGGAAACACAGAATACCTTTTGCATCACTGGATAAACACTGTTGCTATAGTTAATGTGAGTGTGGCAATGGATACAAACAGTTATCCACTTACATGCTCAGTTTAAGACACTTGTTATACTCTCAAAACATTTGTCTCAAAACTAAATGTTAAGGTGCACTAAGTCAAGCTATTCTTTTTTTTATGATCGTAGCCAAAGCTCAGAATACCACCGGATAGACTATTTGCTAATGAGTCAGCTGATATAACTCAGGATTGTCATAAGGGTTTTCTCCTTGAAGGTAACTTCTAGCCTAGACATTACCTAATGTAATTTATAGATCATGTTGTTACGACTCACTAGTCTGAGCCAATCAGAATGCTTGTATGAGCGGACTAACTAATGTCTCAGTCCTTTCCACTCAATATTCCATTCTGTAACAGAATGAGATAGCAATAGCAAATTTCAATATAGATGCATTATTATCAATGTATTTAAGAACAGCTTTGCAAAGACAGCATAGTAAACTATGCAAACAATGTATTGACTTGTAAAAACATTAGAAATGTGGTTATTGTGATTCTATCAGGCCCCACAGTGCTAATGCAGGGTAATCACCAGGGGGAAAAATTACACTGTTTACTTTAACTATCTTCCCTACCAGGAGGTTAAGCAATGAAAGCTGTGCATACAACAAATGGTATAAAATACAATGAATAGCTTATGTTGTTTATGTATCTTTTTAAAAGATTTTCTCTCATCTTGTCATGCTATATGCAAGATGACCTTATTCCAAAAGGTTATCTGCTTCTTAAAAACAATACTTGCAGTCACACTAAAAATACTAAGATGAAACAAACATTTTCATAACATTCACTTACACAAGCCAAAGGCCATTTTCAACAGATGGGATACTCATTAATGTACTGCACTATTCTTTCTGATCGGGATCATCTTGTAAATTAGGCTATAGACTCAATGACGTTACTGTTAAAGAATATTTAAAAAAAAAAAAAAAAAAGATTTATTTCACATTGTGCTATTAGGTCTTTAGGTCTCATTCATGTGTGAATATACTGTTCTGGAATCCCAGTCACTACTGACATCCTGTGCTTTGGAATTTGAGAGGTTTACCTGGATTTACCTGGAGGTTCATGGACTCCAATCCAAACTTTATAGAAAGGGGAGGTTATGCTAGCACTGTGCATTGATTTTTACGGACATCCTTTTGGATCAACTGCCAGCTTGTGAAATGCCCACTTACCCTATAAGCTCATAATTCAACAACATGAATACAGTACAGAGTGATCAAAAAATGGCGCCCAACTAAAAAATGTAAACGCTGAGGAAGTTTCTAGACCTCCCCTTACTATAACCCCTTCTCGACCTGCAGCCAATCGTATCAGGAATGTGTCACAGCAGATACACATTTTCGCTTGAGCCTTTCTCAGTATACTAATGTACCTGTAGTTTTACTTCTTTATTCTGATTTAGTGTTTTGAAGTTAGGGATGCTATGTCACAGTAAACAACACAGAGTACAAAGTAACTCTTCTGTAATCAGTGTTGCATTTCTTTTGTTACCAATGTCAAATTGAATCACTGTGAAGTTAATCAGAGGGCCTTCCTCCTGCCCCCCAGCCTACAGGAAGAGCCTAATTTTTAAAATTCAGAGGGTACCTGGAAGTTTATAACTGAAACATGTTTCTGCTATATAATTTATCAAGCCAGTTATCCTTGTTCATTATGCAGAGTAAGACGTACCTTAAAAATTAAAAAGTTTAAATGTAACAGATCTCTTTCTCTTAAAGTAGATGAAAACAAAGGAAAATAATAAATATTTATCCACAGAACCTTATCATAAAAATCTAATTGTGAATGAAACTGACCTTGTCAGATGTGCACTCATTCATTACTTCTGACACTCAATTGCAAACTAAATATAAAGACACAATCATAAAATGTCTTCAACACTTGTCTATGTCACATACTGTACAGTTAGACAATCCTAGCATGTGTTTTAAGATGGCCAGAGTTGTTTGCACAAGTTTAAAATAAATAAAGAAACGCAGCAATAAAGCAAGTAGAATCAATAAGTCAATTCTGCTAGTAGAAATAGATAAATGACATTCTATTGATAGGCTGGGTGAGCTGTACTGTCGGTCAGCCAGAGTTAGAGTAATCTGAATATGCATGTTCAAGAAATATTACAATATATAGGCATATTAATAAATAGTGTATTAGATTAGATTATAATTATAAGTAGTTATGGGGTTTCTAGTACCAATGAAAAATATTTCACTGCCTTTTAATGGACTCCAATTATTATTATTATTATTTACAGTCCAACAATAGATTCACAGTTAGTGCTGAGCAGGGTTGCTAGATCTGCAGAGTTTATAGCCCAAAGTCACTTCAAAAATAGCCCAAAAACAGCCCAATTACTTGTTACTGTAACTGGTGAAGGTTCATATTGGGAATCTCAATTGATTAGTGAAATAAATTTAGTTTCTTGTATTTCTAGATATGATTTAACTACATATATATATATATATATATATATATATATATATTTTTTTTTTTTTTTTATTGTTTCTGATGAATATGACAGTACACAGCATTCTATATGAACACATACACATTTTATTCAGCTCATAATTTGGATCTGTCAGCAAAAGTGCATTTGATTTGTAAACCAGCATTGTAATTAAGGCAGCATTATATGCAATCAGCAACTCAAACATAAAGTTACCATACCAGTGTAGTTTTAGTCTATCTTCCAGTACATTGATTACACTATGTAACACAATTTTTGTTCCTGGGTAGTAAGTGTTATTTCCTAATTGCTTATGCCTCAAAAGTATAGAAAATGGCTATTATTCCCCACAGACTTTGCTTTTGTGACCAGGACAGTGATATTTCAAAATATCACTATTTCCAATGGGAAAACGGGCAAATGTGTGTCTTTTCGTTCATATAAAAAATTTATACTAAAGTAATACAAAAATGACTACAAAAGATTTAGAAGTGAGTAGTTTTTCGAGATTTACGATTATACTGTAAACTTACAGTATAATCGTAAACCTCGAAAAACTACTCCTAAATCTTTTGTAGTAATTTTTGTATTACTTTAGTATAAATACATGTTAATTTGGATTCATATGTTGTTTTTTCTGACTTTATGTGAACGAAAAGACACACATTTGCCCATTTTCCCATTGGAAATAGTGATATTTTGAAATATCACTGTCCTGGTCACAAAAGCAAAGTTTGTGGGGAATAATAGCCATTTTCTATGCTTTTGAGGCATAAGCAATTAGGAAATAACACTTACTATCCAGGAACAACAAAAAAAAAAAAATAATAATAATTGTTACACTGTGTTATAGTTATAAAAAAAAGGAAATTATGGGGAAACTACAAAACAATTTACACTTAATGTAGCAGTCATATCTGTAAAAATATGGCTTAAATATAGTTGTATTAATAATACATATTTTAATTAAACGGCTGGAGGTGCATCTAGCAGGAAAGATTGAATCTCCACAAGATTTCACATAGTGCTGTGATTCATGGGCAGTAAATATGCAAAGCTTTATGCCCAAAAGGCAATCAGAGAACAAAGCTGATATGCATGTTGTTATCTGGGGGAATGAAATACCTTCAAGGACCAGAAATAATAATAATACATAACTGGAAGGACAGGAAGACAATGTACTCTTTTTTGTGAAGTCCATCTTGTTACAAATGGGTTATTCAGTGTTGGACTGACTGTACACAATTTAAGAATTAGAAAAGATAAAGGGTTCAATGTTTTTTTTTTTTGTTTTTGTTTGTTTGTTTTTTTATAAGCAGAAATGAGTATTGACTGGCTTACTAGAACATGATCCTTAAAAAAAAACAAAAAAAAACAAAAAAAAAACCACAATAACCAAAAACCAAGAGCCCTGATTAGAAAGCATTACTGTCTGGTAGGTGTTTGTATTGGGAAGGTGAGAGCCAGACCTGCAGACAAGGCTGCAAATAATACATGCTCTTTTCATTGACCTTCTCCTTATAACCTCAAATAATCAACTTTTTGTCTCTCAACTCCTGTTCCTCATTTTAGTCTGTGCTCAACATCTTTACTTCACCCAGATAACCTCTGAGCAAGTCTGACAACTCGGCTAAGATCCTGGCAAAGAAGGCAAGACAACACGAAGCGTTCAAAATGCTGAATTCTTCTGCTGCTACCAACTGCTGTGTGTAGCAAGGAGAAGCCATGCACACTAACATGTGGCTCTTTCAGTCAATTCCAATCCAATTAAGGGCCTGATTTGAACAAAGGCCTTAATTAGTTGATTGAACACCTAGGTTTAATTGCAGAATTAAAGACCGTGGGGTCTATTTGAATTATCCAAACGAAGGCAGATCCTATTACTGACATACTAAACTACATATACTTTTTTCACAGACTATTTCCCTTGTCATTAGTATTAATGTAGCAATGTTAAGTGCGTAAATAAATCACCACATGGGAAAATGAAGCTTAATATAAAGAGTGTCAGTATTTCAATGGGCTACTGTTTAGATCTTTAAAATGGGCCCCTTGTTGGAAAAAAAGACCTGGACCACTCATGCCATTTTTGAAGTGAAACTGTATGTTGTTTATTCAAACAGTGTTTTAGTTATTATGAGAAAATCCTGGATATGTGTACAATGGTATGAGTCTGTATGAGAAAATGTAAAGAACCAACATTAAACAATCCATCTATCTTTCTACCCATCTTACTTGACCTGACTTCTACATAAGTAGTGTAGAGGTCACTTGTGTACCAGCGTTGCAGTATCTTCCTTGTTTGAAAGTGGTAAAAGACTTCACAATCATCAAATCACCTCAAAATACACCATTCGTTCGCTATGAAACTGCACTGCACGAATGTCATTTAATGAAAAGACTACATCAACAATCAAGATAGCAACACCATTATTTATTAAATCCCCTTAAATGAAATATTTGGAATGGTAACTTTGTTGGCTGTATTATGCAACAGTAGTTAAAGATTTTAATTACAATGTTTGCAAAGGTAATTTGTCCATGTCTATTATTGACACCTTATTTAAATAACATTGAATACACATGTGTTACCGCCCTGTGATTGTATTTGACTTCTTCCCAAACCATGCAATCAAATTAAACATTACCTAGATGAAGCACTGTTTTATCTGCATAACCATAGCTAACATTGCTGGAATCCGGTCAGCTTGTTAAAGTAACTCATCAGTGATTGCTTTTTAATACTGTCAATGAAGAGTCACATGCAGATAGTTTCTGTCAAGGATCCCTGAAGAGAATCCTCCAGAGGACAGAGGTAATTGCATCTTCAGATTTCAAGTGACCTTTGGCCAGAGCCATAATGCCCTCTTCCCTTGTGATCAAACTTTCTGGACATCTGCCACCCAAGTATCCTGCTGCAGAACAACAGTGACTGGGCCGATGCGCCACAGCAGAGACTTTCCATTTCAGAGACATGGAAGCAAGTCTCCTGTTAGGCAGGTCAACAACACCTTCCAGTCTGAACCCACAAAATATTTACAGAGACAACGGTTCATAGTTTGATTTAAGAGTTGTTGTTGTTTTAATTTCTATATCGAAGATAATTTGTAGAATTTATAGTTTATATATATATTATAGAAGTATAATATCTATATATATAATATAATTATTATATATATATATAGTATATTATATAGATTATATTTATATATATAATATATAGATATATATATATATTGATTCACAAGAACTATTGGTAGTATTGCTCAAATTGATTGATTTATTTATTTTTAACATATCACACCACTATTCTATTGTTTACTTCAGCTTTCCTATACTTAAATAATACTTGATCAATGTTGTTAGTGATGGGAAATAAACACCCTGGTACATATTGGAGAGTAATAAATTGTGTTGAACATTGATAAACTAATGCAATTACCAGCAAGGTCATCGAGTCAGCTAATTTAGAAATATCAGTTCAGAGCTCTTGAGTAGGCCTCTGGAGGACCACAGTCACTTTATTACAGCAGGAGGGTCAGGAGAAAATGGTACATTACAATTGATCTTTTGATCTAATTGTGGAGCTCTGCCATTCCTTTCTGTCCAAAAGTGCTTAGCAAGCAAGAGGTAGAACCAGCCCAAACTAATTGAGCACTGTTCCAACAAACCATAGGGATTGTGGGTAATAACGTGGAAAATGCAGTTAGTGTCGACATATGTGGTCTCAGCTGTCTGGCTCAAAGATATAAATGTTTGTCTGTAAAACTACAATTTTCAGGATTGTCAGTTGGGAATCTCAAAAGTCTTGACGTTCAGCTAAGTTCTACAGCTATGTTATTTTATTTTTTTTGTTTGTTTTTTTGGTAGCCGTTTAACATGGTTTTGTTTCAGGAATGTAAAGAAGATTTATTTTTTTACTGGTGTAAAGTATGTAGAGAAAGTCCGATATTTCAATGCAAAAATGTATTGTGCTGAAACATTCTATTCAACTGATACCAGGAACATACAATTATGTGCACTAGATCAATAGTCAATAATGTGAACAGCACATTACCAGTAAAATTTTATCTCAGTGTTTAAACATATTTCTTTGCCACTGAAATATATTTACAAATACTTAAGGAATGTATGGTATATTCATTTTTTGTATTTGAGTAAAGCATGTACTGAAAGTCTTGTCTTTTAATGCAAAAAATGTATTTTGTTGAAATATTACTATTACCAACTATTCAGCTGATAGCAGAAACACACAGTTATATGCAATAGGTATCAATAATGTGAACTGCATATTACCGGTAGTATACTTTATCTTAATGTATATATGGCCATCATATGATCTATATATATATAATATATATATATATATATATAAATAGATATAATATGATATATATATATATATTATATATATATATATATATATATATATATATATATATTATGAGAAGGCTCAAGCTCTCAAAATGCACATAAATATAGGGAAGACACTGTTTTGACAGAGGTCAAGTCTTAATGTGCCCCAAATCAAATAATTAAAGAGCAGCCATTAACCTTTGTTACAAGCTGCCTCACCCTTTTAATTAATACATTCCTTTAATAATGGTACATCAAATATGCAAGGATTCACAATTCTGGGTATGCAACGGAACCTAAGAATATCAGGATAATGGAATGGAATAGAAATCAGCTATCACCATGGAAGTCCCCATTGTTTCATGTTCTATGCAAGTCTGTTAATAACAGAGTGTTGTCTCATGTGAAACTGAAATGTAATGTTATTGAATTACGCAGAGATAATGGGCAGGACCAATAAAATTGTATCTTTAAACAGGTCTAGAATTTTGGGGGATTCATTTTGGGGGTCAAATATAAGAAAATACCTCAGAGAAAATAAAAACCAGTTCATGCACACACAGTACAGAGGGTCCCCTTACTTGGCTAATAGTCGCATAGATCCTAAAAGGTTAAAATGTTTGTTTAAAATCAAGAGCTGGAGGACAGCAGTATCATAAACCTGTACATGACTCTGTACAATTGTCAGAATACATCTTTCAAATTTTTTTTAAAAGAAAGGTGCCAAGGACTGGCATTGAACTACTAGCTCACCATCCAAGAGGACATGGCTTCTAGCTTTTTGGGCGAATCATTTTCCCGAGAAAGACAAACAGATTACAACCAAAAGGGTTTTAAACCTGCATTTTAAAGAACATCTTACAGCCTGAAAGAAAGGCTGCTTTTGAAAAAAAAATAATAATAATTTGACAAGAACACTATATACAGTACACAGCATGTACAAATCAAGGCTACAATTTATCTTAGATATCAAAAAGAAAAGAAAGGAGTCTCGTACTCTATCAAAACAGTTTCCCACTGAACCATGTAAAACACAATTCATTGATCTGACAGTGACTGAAAGCCTACTGTCTAAAACTGCATTTCTATTCTTTTTTTTTTTTTCCCCACTGTCACATCTTGCTATCTAAAACTGCATTATTTAATTTACCAAACTAAACACTAAGAAAAATAAGTATATCTTTGCCCCTCTCTCAGCCATCATCCCTCCAGCTAAGGTAGCTCATAAGAATCGGGGAGAGACCCCTGGCACCCCTCACAGGTTTATTTATTTGTTCTTTTTACAGCGTTCCAGTCACACCCTCGAGGGAAGTGAATCTCACTACTTGCCTTTCCGACCTCCCTTAGCAAAGGCAACCCTTGCAAGTCGGGTAGACCTCTAGATTTCTCTTCATCTTTTCGATTCTCCTGCTATGTTATTTTTTCGTTTCCCCTTGAGGGAAGTGAAGCTCGCTTCCCAGCTTTGGAGTCCAGTCAGTCTGGCCTCACATCCAAGAGGGAGGCTCTCCGTGAGCCAAGGGGAGACACTGTCCTCTTCTCTAGTCACAAGCACTTCTCTCCAATTTCAGCTCCAGAGGTTTTTCCTTCGGACAGCACTTGCTCCTCTCCTGTGAAAATAAATGTATAATCAATTGATACCTCTATACTGGGATATACAAAAAGGAAAGTGATACCAGTTAAATGCCAGTAGCCATCTAAAACATTCTCTTTAATATGCTGCTAATTGGTAGTTTGTAGTAAAGCAATCGCCAATTCACTACATGGTGGATATTAAGTCATGGGATGATTGTTAAATTATTGCTTATTACTGTATTCATAGCCTAAACTGAAATTTATTATGGCTGCAGGACTAAACTGCAGGTAAACAGACAAGGCGTGCGAAACTACAGGTCCTAATTATTATACATAACATATTTTAGGCATAAAGTAACTGCATGCATACATTGCCTGATAGTGCATCTTACAGATATGTAATGACTAAAGGCGTGAAGAGGGCCATTTTATTTTGGCAATGCTCCAAAGACAGGCTAGAATATTAACACTCCTGACAGCAGTTCTTACAAATAGATCAAACATGCTTCTTGCAACCCAAACATTCATATACCAAACCAGTTTAGTTATGATTTGTCTTTCTTTAAAAAAAAAAGAAATCAATAGCCTTATCAAATTTTACAATGAGTACATTTCATTGTCTTTCTCCCCAACACAATTGGAGTTCAGTATACCATTTTCATTACTTTTCTACATCTCATTGATTTTGATTTACATTTCAAACTGCGATTGAGCGCGAGAGAATCAGTTTATATTTACTGGAAGAAAAGTTACATTTCTAAAAGAGAAGATGTCTATTGATTGAAAGTATGTTTGCTTGAAACCTTTCTTCCAACTTTTGTTGCACTGTGTACTACGACACATGCTAAAAGCATTTTGAAAGGAAGCTTTAATAACTAATTTCTTGCCAATTAAATCTCTATTAAACTAGCAAAGCTCTTTTCATGATTTCTGAAAGCATTGCTAAAAAAAATGTGTCCTTGACAAAGTTTATAGTATATTCTGTAAATCTGTATTTGTAAATATCTGCTGACATGTGGCAAAAACAGTTCACCAGATGGCATTATTTTAAACCAATGTATTTTAATGTTTAGGGGAACACAATAGTCATGTCAGTTTTGACGACTGATTTAATTGTTTACTGATCGTGTTTGGCATGCACAAAACCTGAAATGTTAATAACATTTTGTTAAGTTCAATTTAAAAAGGGTCAATATATATTGACATTTTTTTAAATTCCCGGTCTTGCATAAGCTTTCCAGTTAAAAAAAAAAAAAAAGTGGATAATAGGCTCTTCACAAAAGCAAAACATTTGTTTGTTAGTGTTTTCTAGTTATGTGATGTAGAATTCCTTTGCGTGGTATTTTTTTCACGTATAAAAATATTGTTTAAAAGCATCCCTATTTTTTGTTATTTTAAAATGGGCAAAACCAAAATATATATATATATATATATATATATATATATATATATATATATATATATATATATATATATATATACAAAAAACTATTTCAATTGATGTCTTTTACATTGCCAAATATTCTTGATTGTGTGTGCCACTACAATGTATATCATTTATCCAAATGACCCAGAATTGAAGTCTGCATTGGACTTCTAGTTCATAGCACAAAGCCACAACATTATCCCTTGAAGTGACCTGTTTCGACGAATAAAATAAGAGCAAATTACCTCACTGCTGCAGGGACTGTCCCTTCAGTCTCTAAAGATTGCTGAAGAGGTAAAGCCTGAAACATTGCACTGTATACAGCTACATGTAGAGAGATTCAGTATTCCAAGATTGCGTGCATGTGTAAGTATTTGGGGGCCTTTTAAGACTTGAGAAGAATACATTGGACAGGTACAGAATACAAGAAGAAATGTATATGGTGTGTTAAATGGTTTGCACTAGGTTCACGATTACAAAAACAGCAAGATAAACGCGGCAAAAAAGATTACTAAAAAGCTTTAATGCAACATCTGTTTTAAAAATATAAAGTTCTTCAGTGAAATCTGTATCTGTTTTTGTAAACCAATCCATGCATTTATTATTAAACTTTTTTTTTTTTTTTTTTTTTTTTTTTTTAAAACAACATGTCCTTACTTGTTTATCTATGATATGTATAGCATCATTGGGCCCTATTAAAAGGTTAAGGTTCAACAGGGCTTTAGAAGAATGATAATACATTTTTAACCCTCTTTAAAACAGCTGAAAAAAAAAAAAAAATTGGTGAAACGTCTTTAACAAAACAGTACAGTTTGTTAATATGACCCAGTGTGAAATATCAGGGTAAAAGTATGCATGCAATTAATTTCTACCTATTGTTTGTACTTCAACTATGAAAAGGACCAGGTTGTTTTATTCACCTATCTATCTGCTCTGGAAGCCTCCACACCTCCAGCAGCCTTGACAACACTTCAACTCATACTGTCATGCTGGCTCCAATAACTGTTTCTGCAGGATTCTCTTAGAAAATCTCCCTTTCAACAAAATAACTGTAACTAATGAACAGGATGATCCTTCATTTCTTCTGTTTAACCTTAACACAGACTTATGAGGCCAAAATATTTCAAAGTCTTTAGCTCCTGGTATTAATCAGAAAAAATTGTTTAGGATTAGAATTTTTGTTACTGCTTCCTTTCTGCTTTAAAACAAAAACAAAAAAATTCAATTCAATTAAAAAAAACACACACACATCCACACATAACCCCTACTCTACAGAGTGGAAACCCAGGATGCTACCCTCTGGGTCATTCTGAAGCTTACAGCAACAACAAAACAGCAACCTAAAGCATCGGCCCTTTAGTGATGTTGTTTTAGTGTCCCCATAGCCCTTTTCACTGGACAAACCGACAGCCTATCATACCGCAAGTGAAGCATAGCATCAATCCCAAAATCAGCGTGTTTATCACATATTTCATCACAAACGACAATGTTTCTATTTAAAATTAAGCCAAACTACGTTTTAAAAAAAAAAAAAAAAAAAAAAAAAATGCACAGAAATGTTTTGTCATGTAATATTTAATCCAGAAAATGTGTGCTAAAATGGTCACAAGTAAATGTAATGGCTATAAACTATGATTTATGGAGCAAAATCAGATGCTGAAGAAATGAGCTGGGGCCTAATCTGATTTATGGTTTTAATTTTGTTCGGTCTCGGAGTTACATGGGATTTGTGGTACAGTGGAGAGCAGTCCTATGAATAACGGTCCACAATAAACTTAAAACACCTCTGTCAAGAACAACATGTGTTTAAGAAACAGATACTTTATTATATGATGAGACATTTCTTTATTTGTATAACCAGAAACTACATCATGAACGAAATTACTGTTAGTAATCCACAGATAGCAGTGTCATGTAAAAATGTACCAGGAACACATGATTTTTTTTGTTATGCTTCAGTTTCAACTGTATTCTCTGACCAGTTAGAAAATGTGCTTACACTATGGTACTGCATTTATGCAGCTCTTTGGTTTTTGCACTTTGCTATAAAGGAAAACTGTTAGTAAGTTACACAAATAATTATCATTCAAGGGTCAGCATAATTATAACATTCAAAAAAATTGCAATGCAGCTATATAATATATCCTAAGCACCTTATATATATTATATATATATATATATAGCTGCCATTGCAATTATATATTATATATAATATATTATATAATATAGATACCTGATAATATAGATTTCGTATATATATATTTAACATAAGTATATAAATTAAAGGCAATAAATTGCGACAGTAAAATAGGTTTCGTTGAATGTCTTTTAATATATTTTCATATATTTAACGTCCGTTATTTTAATTTATGTATATATGTTTTAAATTTTCCTTTCGTTATGATATATATATGTATATATATAATATACATATATACACACACACATATACACATATATATATATATATATATATATATATATATATATATATATATATATATATATATATATATATATATATATATATATATATATATATATATATATATATATATATATATATATATATATATATATATATATATATATATATATAAATGAATTTACAAATAAAAATTGAATAAGTGAGTTTTGAGATGATGGCCGAAAGCAGTAAAAGACTGAACAGTTCCGAGGATAACCGGTAGCTGCTTCCACCAAAGGGGAATGAGGGAAGAGAAGGAACGAGCACGGGAGGAAGGAGAGTGAAAAGAAGGCATAAGAAGTGGGCCAGTAGAGGATGAGTGGAGAGGGCGAGAGGGAATATAAGGAGACACAAGGGATTGGAGATCGGAAGGGATATGCTTCAAATCAGGGTGTGTTCACATCGAGTCTGTTACGGGGCTTGGTTCTGCACTCAGTAAGATTTGGTTTGTTTGAAGTGTAGCATGAACAACAAAGTTTCCATGGCAAATTAACCAAATTAAGACCACGTGAAGAGGTGTCAGTTCGTTTGACTCCTCCTGTGCTTTCCTCCAGCACTCAGCATTACTTGCTTCAATAGCAATAAAGACAACCCCTCAATCACTGTCAACATTGTATACCAGCCTCTGTTCTACTGATTGGCTGTGTGTAAGTAATAGGTGGGTAGGCTGCCAAACAAAATACTGTCTCTTGGTAACTGTGACATCACTGGGTGGTAAAATGTGCCTGTTCCAAAGAAGTTGGCAAAGGCGACATACACAATACATACAAACGATGATGCTGGGTAGCCGTTTGAAAGGGTTTGTGGAAACACATTATGCCAAAACCCAGAAATGGGATGATTCAACAGTAACTACAGGAGTGGGTGCCCAAATTAGCAGGTTATGGTAGTATTCAGATATAAGCGGGAACATCTTGTTTCAGTAGACTGGATAGACCTTATTGGTGTTGGGTACTATTGAAAACGTCATTAGCATAAATAATAATGTATACTATAAAGTATTTACTACTATCCCCTTGCTTAATTATAAATGGACCTCATTGGATTTACATTGCATTTTTTCTGGTGTATTGGTAGCAATACAAAAATAAACTATCCTTAATACAGGTTCATCTTATTTTTATAAAGGCACTTTGGATGATCAAGCCTGAGTTACACACAGTATATATGGAAGGCAACTGGAACATAAGAACAACCCTGAAACTAAAGTGGAAGCACCTTAAGGCAGAAAATATCAAATTAAACAAAAATAAATTATAAAACCCCCCCCCCCCCCCCCCCCCAAAAAAAAAAAAAAAAAAAAAACACAGGACTAGGAATTGCATTAAAAAACGCTGTGAATTTACCTTACATTGAAAGACAATAAACACACTACTTACAGTTGAATATACTGTATGTATAAAGTTATTGTAGCTATCTTGGTAAACTCAGGCTGGCCCATCATACAGGGCAAGGCAATCCAAATACAGGCGGAGGGCAGGCGCAAACCTGGGACCTCTCGCTCATCAGGCTACGGTCCGACGAGTGCGTGCCGCGGTACCTGCGTCCACTTGACAACAATGTAGCGATCTCGGTTAACGCATCACACTGGACGAGGCAATCCACACACAGGAGGCAAGGAGGCCTATGTCTCTCTGATTACATCACCTACCAGCCCTGCTGCTGCCTAATCCCCGTGCACGCTACAATACATTGGATTACTAAATGCTATATAAATAAGTCTTTATCTACTGTTGCTTGTCATTTCCAATACTGCATGTCACTTCTTGGACAAGCCTATATAGAAAGCAATTTTAAAAGTACACCACACCTAAATGCCTTCACTTTATATTCCACTTTTAGCCAGTGTGGAGCCAAGAGAAAAAGGGGACATGTTAACAGAAGATGCCATGGAAAAGATGTTAAATTAATCATGTTCTTGCTGAAGTTGCAGTGAAGTAGAGTTTGCTTATGGAGGGCCATGATCAAAATCAATTATTTAAAAGAGGTTCTTTGGAGCTAGTGTTATGACATAGAAAGCACAGAAGAGTACTTTATCTTTGAGAGATACACGGAAACTGCATAAACAAAAAGCTTTCTGTTCCATGCAAAAACAACGCACTGCGTTTTAACAGTGGGGGTCTCTAGTTTGTCATTACCTAAGAAACACCTTGATGCACTTTTCATTCTGTTGAAAAGGAAAAAGGTACTTTGTAAGTGTAGATTTTGTTTTTATTTTCCTTCATGTTTGTACTCGTGAGCAGGGAAGAAGCCTGGTACCCATTTTTCATGGATCTGCAACATTGATCAGGTAAATAGAAGTGCTCAATAAGCACTGAGCTACAGCCAAACCTCATACTATAAAGGGTTTATTTGCACTGCAGGAATTGTATACGGTTTACTTATAAAACTTGAAAGATTACAACTTTAAAATGGTAAAAAATAAAATAGGTTTTCCCACTTAAAAACATTTCCCCCACAGCTGCAGTCTCAAAATGTAAACTACATAATCAAGTAATGAACTTTAAAAAAAGAAAAATACAGAAAGCAACAGAGGCTGCAGAGAAGCACAGTATTATGGAGTTCCAGATAAGTATAAGTAGGTAAGTACAGTAAAATAAAAATCAGTGTTTTAGCTGTAATGCAGTACTAAACTAGCCAAGAACACTTTCCCCCAGCATCTCAAAACCTTAGGAAGCCCACCGAAATTTCATCTCCCAAAAAACACATTGGTAATCTATACACATGACTTGCATTATCTAGTAAACCAGCTACATTCAGAGATGAACAATTTACCACCACCTGTTCTCCAACAGCACATTGCTAATTTGTACAGACGATCGCACAAGAGTCCATATAGTCATCAATGTGTCGTCCGCCCGTCAGCAGTTACCACTAACAATGCCACCACAATAACTTTAGTACATTTAAAGAAATAAAAATAAATAAAAGTCAGAAAACCAAGGTCCAGAATCCTATTTAGTAGTTGAATGGCAGGCTTCTAGTGGGTCAAATCTGTTACCACCGATCTACAATACAATAAAATTAAACCAAAGAACTTTAAACTTGGTAACAATTCACACAGAACCAAGGTTCAAAACTCTATTGAAAAGCAGTTGGGTCAAATGCACTGCAAAGAAACCTTTTTTCTTCCCTCTACTTTATAAAACAAACCACACAGAATAATTACATATTTCATTTAATTCAAAAAGCTGGTATCAGTAGCTAAATTACAGTACAAGCATTTGTGTCTTCACTTATTTACATAATTTTACATATTGCTTCTTACACAGGAAAATAAGTTACCAGATTTTAACATTTCTTGCATTCATAAACAAATACAGTATGTGTTTTCTAAAACAGATAAAACTAAATTTCAAGATGACAAGAACATATATTAAATATTCATTTGAATCTAGTGCCCACACGAACCTTAAACATGAGAAATAGACACATTAAGAAATATTCTCTACAGGTAACTATAAGGTTGGTTAATTTTATGAAATATGTATTAAGCACTATAAAATGTAATTTTAAAAGAACAGCCCAGCAAATTTGTATATAATGAGAGAATTTATATATTTATATATAATGAGAGAAAAAAAAAAAAGCTTTTCAAGGAAGCGCCTACTGGATCACATGGAACCAAAACGCTTGCGAAAAAAAACACACACATTTCCCCATCCATCAGTATTAATCTCACACATTACAAAGGCTTCATCCATTTATCTTGTCGACACAAATTAGAAATTCTAGAGTTTTAACAAATGAGCCTGTAAATGTAAACTTATTAGGCCATATACTGTTTACTACACACTGTGCTGTGGCCTCTGCAAACCTGTCCCTTCAGTGTTTTCTTATTTTGCTTTATTGATGGAAACTAACTAATCAAATTTTTAATGTTGTCTTTGGGGAGAGCTGCTGAGTGACCATAAGAAATACACTACACCACATAAATCCACCCTATTAAATGCTTGAGTGTCTCATGATAAAGTAACAATCTGACACTGCTACATTTGACAAGCTTCTGTTGCAGACACCTAAAAACTGGGATTAATTAAAATACTGCATCAAAATTGGCAATTTGTAGAGTGTGTCAAGACAGAAAACTGATACTAAAATGTGGGCATCCCCTGTGAACTTTTTATTTTCATTGCATTACCCAAACTACTTCCTTTCTTCAAAACATAAGCACAGTTTAAATGCATTTTTCTATACCTAAAATAAGCAAATTAATAAAACTAAAAGCTTAAGATACCTGCTAATTATAACATCATTGAGTCTAAAATATTGCAACTGTTGAAAGAATACATTTAATATAAGCACATTTTCTTGACTAGTGGACTTCTAAAACTAACAAACCGTGTGAGCAATTGTTAATGAACTGTTACAAAATGAACAGGTTAAGTAATTAGCCATAACATGATAATATCCTTAGGACTTTGTGTAATCTATTACACTATTTTCACATACTTTGTATCTATATCACTGGATACACCATCAGCAATAATGCATAGCTCATGAATTGAGGATTAAATATTTCATCCCAACTTCCAGACATTTTAAATAGATATAAGAAGACACTTCATATGGTCTTCTGATGGAATATTATGTCTATCAATGCAGTGCATAATTATCCAGGGATTGAGTTCTAGACACATTGAGGTTGGTACCAGCAAGTAAATCCAGTGTCTTGACTTGGATGCAAAAAAAAAAAAAAAAAAAAAAAAACTGCTATGAAATTAGCAAAACTGCACAAGTGGAGGTACATGTAACTCAAACATGAGAAAACTAAAATGGAGATTCAATTTCTGCAAATATATATTATGGTAGTCAAAATTCACATCTTAACTTTCCAATATTATCATTCAAATAAAAAATACAAAAGTATCAAACTGAATTACCTTGAAGCTACCTTCTTACAGTAAACAAACTTCATATAACTAAACCAAAGTTTTAAACAGAAGCATTTGTACTTGTTACTGCTTTTATAAATGACCGCAAGTGAAAGCTTTTGCTGATCTTTGTACTGAGCTGGTTTAAAAAAAAAAAAAAATTGTAAGTGCATTGGCTGTCTCTTCCGATTTATTAATTGTGTTTGCCTGCAACGTGGACCTAATGTAGCCAAGTGAATGTGCCAGCATTAAAAGCTGGTGGGCAGGGAAAGTAATCCCAAGAGAGGGTTGAGGGTACTTTGTGTTTAAAAGCTACATGTAGGGAAGTACAAGCCAAGGCAAATTTGGGGGGGCCTTAATGATAAACAGTGAAAATCCAGCTAATCAGATTTTTCACAATTAGTTGAGCAACAACTGTGACAGGCACGATGCTGAGCATTTTCATTTCTGGGCTCTGATTTGGTTATCCGTCCTATTTTATGCAAATGTGATGCGACGGGAGATGCTGGGAGCACTCATGCAGGCCGATCAGTCACAACAGGGGCTGCAGTCTGCACAGCTGAGGGGCCCAGATTAAATGGAGTGAATGCTGATGGATAAATGACAACACTGCTGAAAGGCTCATAACCACATTTCAGAAAGTTTGCCCAAGCCCCCAGCTGTCAAAAGCACAAATATAATTATCACCAATAAGAAATGCTGGGAGGATAAAGTGTAAAAATGTGACATTTCTAATACATTTTTCGATTTTATGCATCTTCAAAAATACAATTTTTTTTTTTTTTTTTTGACAAAATCTTTATAAGTTATAACACTGATACCAAGTAAAGTTAGTTGTATTAAGACAAAGACCCGACCCACTCCACTGCAAATAATTTCAACATATTGGAATAAACAATGAACTGCTCAGCTCAAGTAGTGTAATTGGTCTTATTTACAATTAAAAAAAAAAAAAAAAAACACAACATGTATAAAACATTAACATTCTCTCTCTCATTAATACAGCTATACAAATCACCACATTTTAAACTAAGAGGTGCATTTGATACTGATTGGAATACAAGAGCATCGTATTCATGCTAAAGCTATGCAAGATGTAAGTTTTGTCAACATTCTTCTTGAACAGCATTTTAAAACCTGTGGCTTACAATAGATAAGCCATATTTCAGATAATTTTCAGGGGGATCCCATCAGGGCAAGTCATTTGAGCGAGGCTTGAAATTTGTCGGCCAAGCTGCCTATCTTGGTGGTCCACAGACAGTGATCTATCTACAGGGGTAAAACCCAATACATGTATTATAAAAATAACTAAATAAATAAATAAATACATTGAATATTAGAAGCCCTTTTCTAGAACCTGGTCCTTAAAACTCCATGTTAGGAATGTTCTGAAGGGGTAATCTGATTCAAACAGCTAGCAATATTTTAAAGTGCATGTAGTGTATATTTAGCTGTTCTGATCACTTCATTAAGGCCATTTCCACATTCATGGAATAGCAGGTACTGTCTGCAAGACAAAAGCTTGCAGATGAAAAACTGTAGATTAACACCACAGAATACAAGTATGGGGTGTACAAATGGGCCTATATTTAGGTCTGTGGAAATCTGAATTGGGTTACACTTTGGGAGGTGAGAAGTTACATAAATATTTCAGGATTGCACCATTCTTCTTCATTTCAATTAGTTTTTTGTTTTTACCTTATTTTAAATCTTACACACCTTTGCATTTTACAAAATAAAATCTAAAAGCTCCTACCTTTATAAAAATGTTACAAGGTTTATTTTTGGTTCCACTTTTCAATTGCCCAAGAACTCCATGGCTGAACTGCAAATCAAAACAGCAAGTGTTAGAAAGGTAAATATATACACTAAAGAAAACTATTTGAATATTTTTAAAGATTGTCTTGATAAAAGAGGGGACATAGGGAACTGGACCTAAGATAGTGTCTTTATTTGCATAATGAGAAAAAAAAATCTTACTGTTTTTTTAGTTGTTCCTCTTGAACACAGCACTACTGTAAGGTAAACTTGCACGTTGAATTCAATGACAGAATTAAGTCTCAGGCCTACTGGTCTAAATTACAAAAGTGCGAATTACATTCTGTTTACATAATATAAACAATCAAATACAGGCAAAGCCTGGGAGTTAATATAGTGTATAATATTGTAGGGCATTGGTCTTCGTATGTGTGTCAAATAGATCTGCAAAGAGTAAAGTAAATAGATAAATCACCTGCTTTATTTTTATGAAATACATGCTTAGCATTTTTCTTGTGGCAACAGGTCAGCTGTAGCAAGTTCTTCCCTCTGGTATCCAGTTCTAGGCACATACTTACTGCTCTGAATGACGTCCAGCTTGCGTTGATGTGTGTGCCACCACAGCTCAGTTACAGTGGAAGGGTAATGTGGATTTCAGCTCTTTTTGTGAACATGGGGGTGGGGGGTTTGGAATGGTCTTCATTTTTTTTTTTTTTTTTTTGCTGTTAAACTTTTCAATTGCCTTTTTTGTTATTGCTTTGTTTTGTCTTTTGCTTTTATGTTATAGACCATTCCATTTCTTTATTTTTCACATCTCAAAAAAACCAAAAAAAAAATAAGTCAAGAGACTTGGAAGCAGATCAGCCACACAATGCATCATTAAAATCCAATACGTAAAATACGTACACAAAACTCAACAACCAAAACGGCTGTTACTATACATAGTAAAGCATACTATGCAAAGTAACTTATTTTTTCCTCCAAATACCTAATATACGTTTGTGGTCGTCTCAGAACTCATGAGCATTCATAAAAGTTATCCAATGTAACTTCATTCCATAATAACATGGAACCAAACTCTCAATAAAACAATTTTGGTCACTAGTAATAGACCAAATTGGTAAAGGTCATGTAACATTGTACATTACAGAAGAATAAAGAAAAAAAAGAGAAGCTTGCCTCCTACAATATTTACAATTGTCTCTTAAACATAACAGAGGTACTTCTGCTAGCATTTTTATAAACTTAAATCTTCATTAATTTCTAGCCAAACACACTACTAGCTGTTAAAAAGTATTTCAAAACAAGTCAGGTAAGCAGTCTGGTGTAGGTGCTGACAGTCATGCGTCAGGGTCTGGTAAATTATCTTCTCCATGCCCGAGATTCATTGTCGTCCTCTTCTTCATCATCATCTTGAAGTAAAGCATCATCTAGCAAGGACTCCGACTGAAGCTGTAATAAAAGAAACTAATTAATAGAGCTACATTTTTCTTGCACAATACTCACAATCGAACCTGACAATCATGAAATACAGCTGTGTATCAAGTATGAAGCCAATCTCAAAGCATTAGGTCTATCATCCAGAAACATGAATATTCATCAACAAAACAATTGCATCTTTTTTTATTAAAATAAAAGGTAACAAAGTTATATATGTGGTCTTACTTAATCCTTTTAGGGGTGCAGTCAGTCTCCTGGAGTTCTCTGGAGTGCAAAATACCACTTATAAAAGAACTGCAGAAACTTAATGAACTGAAATGCATCTCAAGGTTTCCCTAATAGTCATAGTTTAATATGTGTTTACTTTCCTGTTTGCTATTGATTTCTCCATATAGATTGCAAACAGTGGGTTCTTTAACAAACATCTGGTTACAACATCGAGACAAATGCAGCCTTCTCTGACCTCTCATTTATAATTAACGAAAACTAGCCTAAAGCAATGACCTACAGCAGTAGAATTCTTTATTTTCTTGCAGCACGAAAAACCCCTAAAACAATGAAAACCATCACTGGTGTAAACTCCTCACCATAACCCAATGGAAATAAACCATGAAACTGCAAGTCACTACCAAGATTGTTTTACATGATTTGGAAAAGTGATCACATAGTAAAGCATTAGCACACAACACCAAAGACATGATTCCCAAAAAACTGGTTTCAAAAGCGAGGAGAGTTTTAATTAAAAAAGCACAGCACATGACAAAAATTGTCTTCTAAAAAAAGAAAAGATGGAGACTCAAAACAGTAATATACAAACAAAATACTAACCTCTTCTTCATCGGGTTCTGCTTCCTCAGGATCTGCGATGGCAAGGGTGGCGACAGGCTTGTGCCATGCCAGTTTAAGGTCCTGTCCGTTAAACTGAGCCCCATGAACAGCAGCCTAAAACAGGTCAAATTGATGAATTACTTAAAAAAAAACCATCTCAAAACCAACCCCGCCTGCCCTCAAACTAATTTAGAAATGTTTTATTTGGAAAAATGGAAATGAAAACATTGGATCAGGAGGGGTATGACAGAGGTTATGGCCTAATAAGAAAAGAAATCCAACTATTTCACAAGTGCTATAATGTGTTAGAATTATGAGTTGCAATGAAGATAAAAATGCTGCCCCATTGTAAAGGACCATGCAAGCTTAATTCACTGACAGAGCACTAGTGCTGGCAGCTAGTGTTGGCAATGTGAGCACTAAATTATAGTACACTAAACTGCACAGATTTCACTTAATATTGTGCCAAAGCAGCTTCATTTGAAACTCAAACCGTGAAAAGGTGTGTACATGTTTTGTTATTGTGCTTACGTTTACAATTACAGAAAGGGCTATCCAGTATTCCATTGCTGACTACTGTGTTTTTATCCTACCGACATTCTTTTCTAACAGAATATGTACTTACAGCCTCCGCTTCTGCCCTTGTCCTGTAGGTAATGACAGCATTAAGAGACGAGTCGTCAATCTGCCAGTCTTCAATTACACCAAATTGCTTTGAAGAGAACAAAAAGAATGATAACACATTTCATCTTCAGCGCAGAGAGAAAGAAATGCCTCCCTGACAATAATTGTATGCATCTGATTTCCTCAGCAAAACTGGCTTGCACACCTGCCCTGCTCTATTGGAGTGTTCTTGGATCAATCCATCACTCAACATTCACATTTGTTAAATCTAACATTTCGCCTCAAATGCATCTTTGTTCTGACGCCCCAGCAGCAGAATCTTTCATGCTTTTATTACAAGCAGGTGTAAATAGGTTTTTGCATTTTACTAGTCCCATTACCTTCAGAATACAGTTTGTTCCAACTTTCCTCATACCAAAAACCACACTGAACATGACCCAAGTGTAGGTGTATCGGTTCTGCGTACATTAGATTCATGTATTATGTATACGGTCACAAGTTCATAGAAAATGCTAGAGACCACGTTCCCTTCTCCCCAAACTATGAGTTTCCATATAAAAACTGTGAATGCACCATGATTTATTAAACAGTATGACACATATGCACTGTATGGAAATAAATACATTTAATATATAGTATTGCTGTCAATTATGAATAAAATCATTTGTGATACAGTACATAAATATGAATTGCGTGCTAGAATGCCTCATTAACCTGTGCTCTAGTATTTCTAGTATTTTGTCATTTTTAAATATGCAAAATGTTTTAATTTTATACACAACTAGAAATGGTAGTTTGTGAACAGACAAAAGTAGCATAATTTATGCCAAATGTCATAGGAGACTGAAGAGTTAGAAAACGATTAAGCAAAACAGAAATGCAAAAAAAATTCTGTATCATTGATATGTTCACACCTGCAATGGTACTTTATTGAAAGAATCGTAGAATACAGCTTGTAAAAATACTGTATGAAAGTCCGTATCATTTACACTAGAAGCGCCAAGCCGGTCAACTTGACCGTTTTGGGTTTTAATTTTAATTACTCTGCGCTCTGGAATGTAATGTGCATGCCTGTTCATGACTTTTCCTAAATATCTCTATTGGATATACGGACGGCGTTTGAGCCGCATATGCACAAGAATTGATAATTATAAGCATGTTTACCTAGAAGCGCCAAAACCAGTCATTTTAACTGGTTATTTCAATACATATTTGTTTATCAAATATACCCTAGAATCCTCACTAAGTTATGATTTTCATACTACTGACAACAATAATACATACCCAAAATACATGCACAATATTGATATAAAATGTTCATATCGTTGTCCACCACTACTTAAAACAATGTGGCACTGGAACAATGAATGATTTACTGGATAACGCCTGTAATTTAAATTATAAACTGCAAAGTACACTCACAGCAGCTATAGTTGAGATCCTTTTACACAAACGCTATGGGCATACAAAGATAAAAATAACTATATAGTTAGCCAAGGGAGCAGAATTCAGATAAGATAAATACAATCTAAGAGAGACTACCCCCTAAAAGCATCTAAATACTTACTGCAAAATAAGGAAGCAAGTCTTCTCTATCAGGTTCAGTAAAACCAGAGATCTCTAAAGCTCTTGGGCGGTGGTCCACCACAGCATACAGTGGGGCACCTCTGCCTCTTCCACGGCTTCTAAGTGCCCCGCGTCCCCGGGCATGGCCCCCCCTACCACGTCCAGATGACAAGATTCCTCTTTTGGCAGCCTGGAAAATAAATATAAAGTAATCATAAACCAAGATTGCCATGTTATAATTATGGATTTGGATTTGATTTCTCGCATAAAAATGGTTTAACGTGCACATTTACAGTCAACTCACAAATGACAGTGTCAAACTACAATATTACTGGCTTATATTCCGATATGCAAATGTACAATGGTCCTAGAGCAGTTTAAAAAAATAATAATAAAATGTAGATCAAAAGTTAAGAGTGCCATCTCCTGTTACTGTTAAAAACTACAACTGGATGTTTTGTATAGTTGTACTTCGCTTTCCTATAAAAAAAATATTCATCCTCTTTCCCAACCCCCAGCCTCTCACACCTCTAGCTGAAGTTCTGTGTACTTTTTCCTCAGTTGTGCAACATCTTCCCCAGCTTGCATCTTCTTATACAGATCTAACTCTGAATCCAGCAGCTCTTTTTGCATCTGAGGGAGGATAAAGTTATTAATACACTTGATCTCATTTCATTTAGAACAAAACAGAAACAGTGATTCCAATGATTTACCTGAGCCTTGGTTTTCATTGTTTTGTGAGGAATGCCACTTGAGATTGCTTTCAGTTCATCTTTCAGTTTGGTTATGCTGTTTGTCAGAGTTTTCAGAGTTTTCATGATTTCAGCCTTGTCCTCTGCTTTCATGGCTTTGTTTTTCTCCAGTTTTGAGATTAATATCTATACACAAAGCAAACACATTGCTGCTGGATTCCTTTATTTGAACAGACCACATAAACAGACATCTATTTTAATGCTTTAAAAAACTACTTCTTTACAAACAGCGAACAAAGTTGGTTTGTAAAAAAGGATACAAATAAGTAAAGGTTTTTAGACGGTTCAAATAAATATGGCCATAAAATGTATTCAGTACTGAATTGAATAGTTTCTACAGTAGAGAATTATATATATATATATATATATATATATATCTATATATATATATTATATATATATATATATATATATATATATAAAAAAAATTAAAAAAATATTTTAGTTCGCAAAAAAGTTTGTTTTTTGTAAACATCCAAACATTTATTTGCTATTACTAGATTGCATTTTGCAGTCTTACCAGCACACTGGTGATGCCGGATTAAGTTGTACTGTACAAAACTTGAAGGGTGTTTGGCAAAGACAGCAAATCACACCAATGTGAGCTTGCAGATGATCACACATATTGATTTTCTAACACCCAGTGGAAGCTAGGTGTATGTTTTTGGGTGAACCCTTTGCTACAACAACCAGGTCATTAAAACATCCAGAAATCCATACAAGAAAACAGTACATATGCGTGTTTATGTGTGTTAAAAGCACATTTTAAAGCTTGGCACTAAGGAAACTATTTATTGCTGACAACATATATGAATAAACTATCTTCAATACAGACAAATACTTACCTTTTGGGTTTCAATGTGTTTTCCCACTATTTCCTGCTTCTTTTTTCTTACATCTTGTTGAAGCCTTAATGCTTCCTGCAATAGTAAATCAAGTTAGTATTCTTTCACTAAGACATACCGTCTTGTTTAACAGTCAACAATTCAAACACAAGCCTCAACCCTTTGCAGATCACACATGCAGTTAAGGAAAATGAAAATACACACAGGCACTTAATCTCACCCACCTGTTTCTTTTTCAGAGCTTCGCTGTGGTCTGCAACACCAGTGTTCACAAAAGGCGGAGTTTTCGGTATTGCCTTCAGGGCAGCGGGGTTGTAAACAGTTTTTGTAAGGCCCATAGACGTAGACAGCACCTGCAGAAAAGCAAAGTTCTTTACAGATATCATTTCTCTATTGCTACTTTATACATTGCAAATTGTCATAAAACACAGTCTAAAAAGGAAGTCACTGTAAATAATCTATTCAGCTTAACAACTATACACCTCCATCTTTTGCTTCAGCCACTAGGGTATTTTTTGTTGGCATCGCCTTGATAAATATGGCAATGACATCTTGATGGTTTCATTGCTGGAAAACATATTTGAATTAGCTACATCAGCAGCTTTTGGAAAAGAAACAGATACAGATTAAATCGAACTGGACAAGTGTTCCTAAAATACTGTCTGTTGAATCAGTATTGCCAAGCATGTTTAATAGCACATTTTATGAGTAGTCTTAAACTTGAAATACTCAAATAAGAAAAGCTGGAATTGAATAAAATCTTTGTGAAAGAGTTTCGTCCAGTTTTACCTTGCATAAGTCCTTAGCCATAATAGTATTTTTTTAATATATACACACACACATATATATATATATATATATATATATATATATATATATATATATATATATATATATATATATATATATATATATATATAATATATATACCACCAATTATTTGTATTTATTTACCCACTCCAATTTGGAATGTCAATTGTTTTTTTTTTCTCCTCACTGCAGCGTGTCCCCACATAGCACAAACGTTCTGAGGGCGTGTCAGCGTCCTCTGATCTTACAAGCCTAAAGCCAGAATCACTTTTACATTGAGCAACCCAGAGCAGAGGTGGGCAGGCTACCGATCCCAGAGAACAGAGATCTGCCTTTTCCACGATGCTGAGAAGTAGTCCTTGTCCGCTTTCCATTCCTCACCCCAGAAGCATCAGAGCCAATGTGATGCCCTGTTCAGAGTCCCCAGCAAAGTTCGGCCTCTTTGAACAGCACTATAACTGGATGAGCCACTCGGGGACCCCATATCCACAATATTTTTAGTTAAGTCTTCTACACCTTCTCCACTGGCACATCCGACACGCGAGAGCTCAGTACGGTACGGGCAAGGGTGGTTCACTGGTTATTTGTCGAGCCGAGCAAGAACCAAACCGTGAAACTCCAGCCTCAAGACATCTGAATCCGGCTATGAGCCGAGCCGAGCCAGGGGTGGGGTTAAGGATTTTTGTCATTACATTGCACCAGTCAGTACACTCCAGAAAAAAAAACAACAAATATCGCGGGCAGCAAGTGTGATGAGAGAAAAGTAGCTTTAGGATGCTTACGAAGTGCAGGCTCTAGTTTCTCTGTGGACAGACAGAAGGAAAATCTGGAGTCGTGCGTCAGAAATGAGAGTTTATGCCTGAATTTCTGACGATTTGAAGCAAATGGACATAAACTGTGGGTATGGTACACTAAACTCACATGCTAAAAAACACAAAATTCTACAACATTTCTCACCTTTGACCTAATATAAAGATACCGCTGGTGTATTAATTTTTGAACACCATTTGTTTGCGCATCTATTGGCAAACTGAGTTAACAATAATTAATAGCAAATATCTTCTGTTGTGTGTGACGTCAATAGCATGGCTCGGCTCTGCTGTGGAAAAACAACCCAGGCTCCCCTTAACCGCACCGTGAGGGCTTGGTATGGCCCTGGCGCGGTTGTACAGTGTAAAAGAGGCATTAAATACATGTGCTGCTCAGCTCCAATAATATTTCTGGCTTATCACCAACAGTCCATTGTTTAACTTCTTACCAGTACACATTATACCAAATCAAACAGTTAAGGCAAGAGATACACTCGGATATCCCCCTGTGGTGGAATGAAAAATTGGGAGGATAAAAAGATCTGTTCCTATGGAAGAACGTGTTGCTTATTTCTCTCAATGGAACCCCTCCACACACACTGCAATCAAATCAAATCAGGCAAAGTCAGGAGTAATATAAATAGCTGAACCAGAACGGAAAAACCTTCTCTTACCTTTTGATTCGCGACTGCTGATGGTTTTGAACAAAAACCCAACCTTTCTTTCACAGAAAGTTTACTGGTATTCTACAAAAAACAAAAACAACTTTTAAAGATATCTGTTTTGACACAAAAACTTATTATACAGATGTATGGCAAATTTTATGAAATGTGCAAGAAATACTGATTTAAACCAAATCAGGCAAAAATACATATTGGTATTAAATATCTGTAAATGGTTGTAAATACCTGAGTGGAAACTGTGTTTGAAGGTTGTGGCTGAGTTGGCTCTGTAGTGGTTGTTGGTATAGGACCCAATCGATCTTTCACAGACTGTTTGAGTGCTGACACACTGGGTTGCTGTAGTGAAGTCTGATGCACCTTGAGAAACAAACAATACTAACTGTATTATACAGCCTCTTAGTGTTACTTACTACACTGTGTAGGGCTACCTGCTGCTGTTTTAACAAATGTTCTTGCACAGTTGAATCTATTTTGCCTTAAATTGCTCAGGTAATCAATTATCAGTACTATGAAAAAGTAGGCCACATTGACCTATATCGACAGTATGTAGAATAACTTGTAACAAATGCTCATGAAAAGTCAACTTAAAATGTTGAATACAGGAGCACTTTAACATCATTAACTACAGTGTTGTTTATTAACATTTTATATTTGACTATATACAGTTTAAGATGTATTAACAAATTACCTGTAGTGCCGTAGGCTGCAGTTGGGGTGCAATGTCTTCTTGATGCCAGAATACCTTGATGAAGCGATTGTTAAGCACAGCTTCTGTGCTGGATATAGCTCTCTTTGCCTCTTCATGACTGGAAAACTGAATAAGGGCACCTTCAGGATTACTCTTATAAGCCACCTGGGGGGGGGTGGGGTGGGGGGGTGATACGAAAAAAGGAATTTTAGAAAGAGCATGGCACAATCTTAGAACACTCACTAATGTTACTTTGTTAGGATTAATCAGTTTAGCACGTTTACATGCATCTAGACAGCAAATATTTCATGCAACAGCAAACTGGGTTCTACACAAATTATTATTACTTAACCTATGTAAAATATCTATAGTAGTTACTCAAATGCAACCAGCGTGATTTTGTGTGACCACAGCTGCCCTCTAGTAATTCCTCTCTTAATCAGCCCTCACCTTAAAACTGCACCGCTATGCAGCTTTCATTCAGAGCACTTCATTGTTATTACTGTTTTAGATCTAATTCTAATTGCTCATCCTGCTTCCGTTAGCTGCTATCCCAGCATTAATGTCAACATAATCACTGATTGATTGAGCTATATTTCTGATCAGGATTTAATTTTGGCATGCGTCACAAATCTCTACTGATTTTGTTCTGCGTCAGTGCTCATTGGTTAATCAACTATCAGAGGATTCCCCAATCGCAGTGCTTGTCTTTGAGTGTCATAGATACTGGCTTCTGTAATCCAACTTGAAAACAGTACGGAATACTTTCTTTAGTGCGGGAACAAATATATATATGTATTCAAAGGCAAAAATCATTGTCTGTCTGCCATAAATTACATTGTTGATATAGCAATATGTACCATAGCCTGTTTTGAGTGAAAGTTTCTAAAATGCCAAGTGAAAAACCTATTCTGTCTGCTATGTGGGATTAATATTTAACTTCCAGGTACCTCCATATTCAATATCAAAATAGTCTAAGGACCCCCAGTTCATGTGATGTGGAATGACCCATTCTATACAGCAGTCAGACGGTAGTTTTAGTGTATGCATTCTAAAGGACACTGGCGCCACCAAATGGTATAAAAGTGTTATGTTAACACAAGGTAATGTCAGTATTGTTCTTGCATGTTATTCACAAGGATGTAACAGAACCAGTTCAGTCAATATTGATATCTGTTGATTAGGATTATGGAATTCGCTTATGTCAGCGCTAGCTTTTTGAACAATCAGCTATTGTCGGCGTGCTGTGAATTTCATTTGCTATATTTTATAAATTAAACAAGACTTTACTACCACACACACTTCTAAATCACTTTACATCAAGGAAACATCTGTTTAAAATATTAAAAAAGTATAAAAAAGTATAGTTTCAGTTTGATAAGGACCATCAATCTGCAAAACACTGGGTCCACAATGTAAGCTGCTGACCATCTGCATTCAGTGTAAGTTTTCAGGTTTCATACTATCCTTACTGCTGTTAATTAGACAGTGTACATTTTGGTTAATCGGGATGCTGTGTTACTGTCTAATGCAAAACACGTTATTTAGTACATTTTTTACTATTGTATTTTCAAACAAAATAATGTCTTTAATGTCTTTCAAGTGCAAAACATTTTCTAATAGGCTTCTTTTATTTTCCGAATTGCTGATGTACGCAGCTATGTAAAAATAAGATTCTGAACATAACTACACAGGGTAATAATAACCTTAGTTGAAAACAAAGTGCACTAGGACCTTGAGTAACACCTAAAGCACCAAGTTGCATATTACAGTAATTTGCACAACTTTACCTGGACAATGTCCCCTAGGCAACCCCACTATTTAAATAGTGTAAGAGAAGGATCCCATTTAATTCTTACCTGGAGATTAACAATAGTGCCAAATTTGCTGAAGTGTTCATTAAGCTTGCGGATATTATTGAGCTCCAAAGGAATCTTCCTTACTTCTAACTTTGCATTTTCAGTTCCAAACTGCATCTTCTTCTGGAATCCTAGATTGTTAGCGTTACTGAAATGTTGCCTGGTTAAGTGATCAAAATAAAACCAATCAATTTTAGGTGGGGAGGAATAAAACTTTCTACAGTGTTATATTTATTACCTTTAGTATTACCGAGGATCTTAATCATTTAAAAATTATGGATGATGTCAAAATGAGCAGCAAGACACAACGACTACATAATTATTCCTTTATAAAATAAATCACATCCATTAATCAGCAAAAGCAAAGTATTTCTTAGATTTCAGCAACAACTTTAAATGGTTTTATCTAGAAATAACATGACAGAAATATTGTCATAATGCTTTTCAGGAAGCACATATTAAATCATATTTAAAATTGTTTTTAGAGCTTACTTGTCAAACCAGGGTTTCTTAGAAAGCATCCCACTGTCTACTGCCCCTGTTGCTCTTTTTCTGGACTCTGATTCCACCACTATTCTCATGCTGTTGTTAGCAAGGTTTTCTGTGTACAAGACAGGTGTCAATATTGTAAAAACAACAGGTTAAAAAATACACAATCCATTATATAAACCAGTGATGACATAGGGTGAAGCAATTGTGGGAGGTTTAGATTGTTGATCCTGTAGATCAGGTGGTCAGGTAATCAGAATTACAAAATGGAGGAAAGAAAAAAAAACCTCTGAAAAAAAAAAAAAAAAAAAAAATAAGATGGGTCTGGAACGGAGCAGGAAAGTACTTCCAAACGGAAGCGCGTACAATTACTTTAGCAACAAGGATCTTCTTGCAGAGAGTCAAGGGAGAAAGTATGCATATCATGAACCTTAACCTTTGGCCATTTGAGTATCATGATTTTAACCAGTGCTTTTTTTCTTGTCCGATACCCACAATTGACAGTGACTCACAGATTACAGCTTTGTAATGTTTGTGAGTTTCCACAACACCGAAAATATGAAGATAAAAGTTGAAATGGTTTATGAAATGTTAGCAGTTGCAGTTTCAATGCAAGACTTACACATTCATACAAGCTACCCTTTCAGGGATACACAATTACAGTGTGGGACAGAGGATCTGGACAAACAAATGCTGTGAAGAAGCTATTCATGTTCATACCTCTTGGTGGAAGATCCACTTCCCCCAATGTCAGCCCTATTAGGTTTGGTCTTTGCGCATGCACTCTGTGTCTATACACAGGTCTTGAAGTGCTGGTTATGCTTGGTGCTTCAGGATTATATACATCAGGTTCATATGTTTCTAAAAGGAAAAGAAAGTGTTCATTTTTCAACACATTTCCAATTGCTGCCTGCTGTGTTGTATATATTCCTTCAGTATACTTTACTGGAGCCAGGGAATATAATATGAATTTACATGCGTCAAAATGTGAGTACAAGTTGTCAAACTACATAGACAGTTACGTTAGCTGTAACGATGAGTAGCTAAACACTTGTGTGGCTTAGCAAATGCTGTTGACCCAATCTATAATAATTATTAGTCACTCACACAGTGTTATTGTGAGCCTGCTTCAAAATCTCAATTTTGTTTTTAAAATGTTGCAGTGTTGTGCATTTTAGAAGCTTATCTTTTTTAGATATGCCACCACCCAAAGCAATTGCGATTATTCACTCCACAGTGTACGCACACACTATGGTCAAGACAGAGTTCATATTTTAGATAAAATACCATTCCAAAACTACTGCCCTATATTTCTATAAAAAGTTAATATCGTGTGACAATTATTTATACGGATAAAATGGCAAGTACATAAAATTATACAGAATTTGCAATAACTCAACTAGTTAGGCCACTTGGCAGATACTGCCTGTAAAGGATGACAAGTCACACATTTTGTGATCATCATGAATATTCATAATGAGGTACTCTGGGCAGTGCAAGTGTTGCATGGATCTTTATTTCTATTCAAAATCCAATGCCGTGACATTTAACACAAGTGTTCAAGTGAAGACCCGATTCTTGCCTGATAGATAGAGTCTTATGTGAAATTTTGACATATTACTATATATATATATATATATATATATATATTATATATATATATATATATATATGTATATATATGTATATATACCACACATATAACCATGTAACCTGTGTGTTGTATTTTGGTGATTTGGAACTTGACGTTTAAATCACTAATGTTTTGAACTATTTCCGTTTTCTCTTTTATTATTATTTTTTGTTATGTCAAAGATTTGTGTTCTACTCAACTGTGATGTAATGGTACGAACACTTTCAGACTTTGTCAATAGTTTATTGGACGTAGAGTTTGCAATATGGACTTCACTTCTGTCCCCCGACTTCGAACCCCCACCACCTACTGGTAATGTTGGTACAGAAATTGTAATGGAGTTTTGGGGTGCATCCACACCAGCGGGCTGGAGAGGCTGGAGAGGAGGAAGAGGTGGTGGAGGCCCTGTCAACAGTTAGAAAAGGGATGAAAAAAACAGTACTCTGCGATTGCATTGAAAATAACTAAACCTATAACTAATAAAACAAAAGAATTATAGGACACCAGGTCATTATTACTTAGGGGTGGATATCATCAATAGAGAAAAGGCCTTTATTATATCAGTTCATAAAAGCATGCAGTAATTCCTGTTCAGATGGGTAAACTACAAGATACACATTTTTGTGAACAAAAATAGTTTTCCAAGATATAGCCTTCATTATTGAAAGTGCAAGTATAACAGACAAAGGTCTTTATCACTGTGTTTCAGCCAGACACCAGGTGTAAGTGGCTACCAGGACTAGTAGATGAATGCAATCTTAAATTGCTTCCATAAACTTCACCTGGTATGCAAAACTCTGTCACATTAATAACTGGTCAGTAAAACATGCAGATAAAAATATAAATAATATATATATATATATATATATATATATATATATATATATATATATATATATATAAATCTAGAACTAAACCCCCATTTACCTGTTATCAATGGAAGGCTTGGAGGTAAAGGACTTGGAGGGGGCCCTGGCGGCCTTAAATTTATAGGTGGTGGCGTCATCATGGGGGGAGGTGGTGGAAGGCCAGGAGGAGGCGGTCCTTCAACAGGAGGGGGCTGGGCTGGGAAAGGCAGCATGCCTGGGAGATTGACATCTTCCACAACTACTGGGTCACTTCCATGGTCAAACAGACACATATCTCCTCTCATGCAGAAGCCCTTTTCTAAAAAGAAACAAAATAAAGTTCATTACATTATACATGATTGTTTAGCAGTTTATTAGATACCCACAGTATGGTATTGACATACAATTATATCTGTTATTGTGGGATAAGTTTGCAAACATGAATTGAGAGCTCTGAATAATACCTAATGCAGGAAAATTAAGATGTGCTTACAGTTGTGTTAAGCCAAACTGGGTTAATCAGTTTTGTCAAATTTCAGTTCATTTATATTGGATTGATTTACTAACCTGGATCCTGAGGATCTACAGCCCCCAGTGGTCATAGGAGGTTATTATATATGTCAAAACAAGTGCAACAGAGTTCACCTCAATCCCTACAAGTACACAGTGTCTGGAAGATCTGTCTTCTTTTACTATTTTTGCCTCAACAGAAGATCTTGTCCCACATTTTGAATGTCTACAAAATATTGTTTTGTATGTGATGTTACAGCTGTAAAGAAATATAATTTGAATGGCTCTGAAACAACTGGGATAGCTTTGTCAATACTAGGGATGCAAACTGATTATGATGGGTTTGGTCTATCAACTCTTTCAGATGTTTTTGACATCCAATCAGTTTTTAATAAAACCAAACTGTACTGTACAGAGAATGGGGCATACCAATATCCGCACGTCTACATACAGTGCTCTCTCGCTATAACACAGGTCTCGGGGGACACACAATATGAGTGTTACAATCAAAGAGGGGAGGGGAGCGCAGCGGAAGACAACACACATCTGACAAACACAAAACAAAATAACTCCCTCTCTAATGCACATATAGTGAAGCAAAAATGTAACTTTGTGAATTAACCATGCATAAAGTACCATGTAATCAACACTAGATTTTTTACAGAAAAAAGGTAACACTACCAATCCTGGAACATTTTAATTAGCAGTTTTTAAACTATAAACAGCCTGGCTAAACGGCCGTCGGGAGTTCAGTTCAAAGCAACAGAAAAGCAAACCAAGTGTGAGAAGGAGAGCGGGTTGGGAGAGGAGAAAGAGGGAATGGGCTCGCCCCAGATTCGGCTCCCAGAACAGAGATGAAGCATCTCGTCTCCCAGAGAAAGCTGCAGCTCCTCTCGTAGCAAAAAAGTAAGTATATTAGGAAAGATAACAATGTAATAGACCTAATATTTATTTAGTTTAAAAAATGAATGCTGAATAAGATGTTTGTGTTATAAAATGTCAGTGCAGCTTTCCTTCAGTTCATATACTGTATCAAAAGGGAGAGACAGAAATTAGACTGAGAAGTTGCTTGCAGTTTGAACACTGGCACTATTTACAGTAGAAATATTGCATGAATCACTAGCATAGGGAATTGGGGGACCTACTGTAGGAGGGTTATACCCAAGGTGTGTTATAACTGAGAGCCTTATAGCGAGGGAGCATGGTAACTAGTCAGTTGATTAAAAAGAGTGAGGGACTGTACATTCCTAATACTGCTGCGAATAAGAAATTATGGTAACTAAATTATTTTTCTGCGAGAGGTCTGTCAAAATAAATCAGATATTTAATAAAAAATAAGTATGTAGTTAAAACATGATGTATATTATTCTATTAATGATATACATTTGAGTTGTTTTATTAATGTGTATCTAATAAAAAGATGTGAAAAACAGAGAGAAATTATAAAAAATAAAAATAATTTCACGGGGCTCTGTCCTAGGTGTGTGTGTGTATATATGTGTGTAAAATTCAGTATTTTATATATATTACACACACACACTGCTCCACTATTGTGGGGCTGTCAATTGCACATACTGAAATCTACCAAAAAAAACAAAACACCTCACAATTTAAAACTGTCATTCTATGTTTCTTTTATAAAGATTTTTCATGTTATTACTTTTTATATTTATGTCACAGTGTTATTTTGTATTTGCAAAAAACACAATGCTTCAACCAATATGAAGCAACAAAGTAAATTAGACAAACTAAACTAATTTCAATAAATGCATTTTCTTTCAATACTTTTGCATTTGGCTTATTTAATTTACTACGTCTTCACAGAGTAATGTAACAAATGTGACATGCTCAACTGCATTTTTTTTAAAACTCAAACTTCCCGCTTGTTTTTCACTTCTTGGGTTGCATTTTGTAACAGCAGATTTCCGTTCGGGTTCACAAGCTGAGTGTTTCTGTCGGCCTGCAGCACTAGTAGCACCAGCACCTTTCATCACCAACCCATACTGAGGGCGATCAGACTCAATTAGGTAGGTCTTGTCATAACTTTTGATTTATGTTACTATATTAAAGTATTAAAGGATATTAATATGAACCGTCTACATACAGGGATGAGCTCTTGCAAATTCTGCAAGCTTGCTGGGAAAATCCTAAATGCTGTATCCCTAGGCAATACCCTAGTTTTCTGTCTTGTTCAGTCTTGTACAGATCTTTCTCCATTCATTATTTTAACCTTTAAATACTGTGACTTTCAAATAGGAAATGCAGCAGTTGGAAGATTAAAGGTAAGGTCAGAAAACCAATTCAACCTCCATCTGCATATGAATATGGCATAGGCCGAAACAAGAAGCTTATCAAACTGTTTATTTTTTTTCTGTTTATCAATTAATTGTTATCGAACAAACAGTTAATTGTGCTACACTAGGTTACATTTTAGCGGATGGAATTTTAATTCCAAAATGTCCTGTCGTCAGTCAGTGATTATTCAACTGTTTCATCATCTGACACTTAATAAAAAGATTAACATACTTACCGTCGTAATCCCTGCAGCGTTTCTTTGGTGGTGGTCCTCTCCCATACGAGCCATGATCTATTTGATCTTCATGGAATTCTGACCAGCTTTCGCTAGTGTTGTTGCCATGGTGAGTTGGTGCTATAACAGTGATAGTACTGCTGAGTGATGGGACAGGATAGTGTTCAGATGAAACCAATGTTGCTGAAGTATAATTGTTCTCCGAAGGCTCTGTTCTTTCTGTTCTGTCTTGGTCATATTTGGATTTGCCAGTGTCTCTTTCTAAAAAAAATAAAAATAAATAAAAGACATTACATCCAAAACATGAGGGTTATATAATTATTATTATTATTTTTTTTTTTTACTTGAACGTTTGTAGTTTTTACACATTTAGAAAGCTGATGCCTAATAAATCAATGAAAATATCTGCTCTCAATATAACAATTTAACAAATACCATTTTGAAAGAGACTGCTGTGTGACAAACAGATGTCAAAAATAGGAAAATAAAAAAATTCTAAAACATTTTTTATAAAAGCAGCCAGGAAGGTACCTCTGCTTGTTCTGCTTCGGCTTCTTGTTCTGCTTCTGTCCCGGTCACGAGGCCTGTCTTTGCTCTGGCTCCGACTCCTGCTGTAACTGCGGCTGCGACCCCTCCTCCTGTTGTACCTGTCCCTGTAGGAGTCTCTCCTTGGAGGATTTCGTTCGTAATCTCTTTTACGAGAGCGGTCGTCCTTTCTTCGGTCATCCCGAATTCTATTGGGGTGACGGGACAAAACTGTCAAGTGTGGATTTAAAAAAAAAAAAAAAAAAAAAAAGGAGGGGAACATGTGCTTCTTTGTATACATATGAGAACAGAGAAAAATCTCAACTGACAGTACAGCAATATCGATATCCTGCTTGTCACTCATACAGGGCATAATTGCCCTCGCACTTGGTCAGTGAAGTGTCGGCATTGGTATGGTCATACCTGCTGTCTCTGTACCGTGAACTGGATTGCTGGGGGCTGTGATTTATTCTTCTGGGGAATTTTTTTGTGTCCCTCTCATCTTCCTTGCTTACCTGCTATTCAAAAGAGAGAGACAACACTTTAAAATGAGTGTTCTGGAACACCATTTTCTTACAACATTGTCAGAATATTCTGCTTCCTTTGGACTAAGTGTTGCAAATGTTCTTAAAGGAACTGTCTTGGTAAATCATTAGGTTCCATATTTCCCACAGTACCTTATTCTTTAAAGAGAACTGTAAACTAACAATATCTTAACCATGTTTCATCACAACTGAATGAGAGGCTCTCTGCAAACATGTTTAATTGTGACACACATACATACAGTACAGACTAACTGGGGTCTTCACTGTATCCCAGTCGCAGAAATATGAATTCACAGTGGTGGATAATAAATACACAACTATGAACATAAACACACAGCAGTGCCACAAAAACTCTGTGCCCAGATGACGTCTGCGCTGTTGTCAGGCACATGAGTTTTTCCTGACTCGCCACTTCCCTTGCATGGCACTGTTTGCTTACCTCATAAAGACCGGTGCACAGCACCGGTTAAATTAAAAACAGGATACCGATTGAAAATTAATTGAATCTGCAGAATATACTTTAAATGGTGGAATAATCTACCTATAATGATATACTGCAATGTTCTGCAGCATTTAAAAAAAAAATGCCATCAGTCTGTACCGAAGACACCAGCTGTTCAATTTCTAAATGGTCTATAATGTGTACACTATTTGAATAACTGCTATTTGAATATCTGTTTTTCAGTTGCCTCTTGCTTGGTTTACAGTAAACATTAATTTATACTATAGACAAAGAAGCACAGTTACCTCATCTTTT
Source organism: Polyodon spathula (assembly GCF_017654505.1). Taxonomy (NCBI): domain Eukaryota; kingdom Metazoa; phylum Chordata; class Actinopteri; order Acipenseriformes; family Polyodontidae; genus Polyodon; species Polyodon spathula. The sequence goes on along the minus strand of NC_054542.1, from coordinate 44,409,128 downwards.
TTTACATCATTTTTCTCTGGGTGTTGAAAAGGTTCTGTTCTTACAGTTGTCGATGAAGGTTGCTCAAACTGAGGTAGATAACTCTTTGAATTCACAGCATCGAAAAGCTTGTCAACAAAAATCTGGGTATCTAGAAACATAAATCCACAACACTAATTTATAATCTTCTACATTGATCAACACATGATACTTACAAATTAATTAAATATATAATAATTATATATGGGGGGGGGGGGGGGGGGGGGGGTTCATTACAATTCAACAAACAAACAGCCTACACAATTAATCTACACAGTACAGTTGATTTATATTATCATCGAACAAGTCCGATTAAATAGCTAAAATGAGTAAACAGTAACTTTACCTTTCTGAAGAAATACATCCAACTGGTCTATGCATAATGCTTTAAGTTCTTTCTCGGTTTTATCCTTTTTAACTAAGGCAACAACATATTTAGCAAGAGCAGATGGATCAGCATCACATCTGGGAATACAAAGAATGAAATACTGATTAGTTTTTGATGTGCATATGGTAGTATCACTAAAAAACAAACACTGAGATTTAGACTATATAAGCAAATGAGTATAAACTTCTGCAGGTATTTTCACATTTAAAAAGGTTATCAATTATTTCTTGATGCAATGCAATTCATCAAGAACTAGTTTACAGCATGTGTTATAAAATGGGTAATAAATTGAATATTAGTAGATATAAAAGATCTGGGGGGTGGTGGTGGAAGACACTTTCTAGGCTTTACTGTGTGGTACTCGTGGCTTAATAAGTTTGTTGTTTTTACTACTGGGACCCCATTGAGTGAATCCAAGACTCAAACAGGGGAAATATATACATTAAAGTGCCTAAATATCTGAAGGAATAAAAACCTGTCATGTGACAACACTGACAATGTCAAAGAAAACGCACTAGCTCATCCCAGGTATGCTCAATAGGACAGATCCAGAAATTGTAATAGCCATTGGATGTGAGAGAAGGTTGCATAATGTTCCTCTCACTATGACTGTCTGCCACAATTCTCAGACATTCACAACATTTTGTAAGGAAGTTTCTAGCAACCTTTAATTCACGATTTGCTGTGTCTCTTCTGGTTCACTTAACAAATCCTGTTTTAAACAGCCAAATGATTAATTCTCTCTCTCTCTCTCTCTCTCTCTCTCTCTCTCTCAAAAGTTTGAGTACACCTGTTTGAAACCAGGTTCTACATAATTATCTATGCTTTTAACTGTATAAACTTGTCTATAAGCACTTAATATTTCATTATATGATACCTGTACTTATATAAGCTGATAATCATAAGTGAACTGCATTCAAAAATTTAAATTTTTAAATGAAAATGTAAATCTTATCAATTTCAATGAAATGATCACCCAAAGCAAGGGGATTTCAGTCTGAAATGTGTATAACACGGTGTTAGAACTCTGGTCTAAGTATAAGTGTCTTTGTTAGATGTTCTCCAAGTTAACTAGCATGTTACCTAATTAACCTTTTGTCACCAATTATTGTTAACAGTTGAGGGTCCATGATTAGTATAAATATACGTAGCACAGGCACAAGTTTGTCATTCCTGTATATAAGGGAGCAGAAAATGGCAAAATACGCTCAGTTAAGCAAAGAAAAAAAGACAGTTTGTAATTACTTTAAGAAATGAAGGTCAATCTTTAAGACAAATCGCAAGAACTTTGCAAATGTCTGTAACTGCTGTGGCCATAACCATCAAACAGTTTGAAAAAACTGGCACTCATGAGGGCCGAACAAAATCAGGCAGGTCAAGGGTGACCTTAGAATCAGAGAACAAGTTAATTCGAGTCACAAGTCTGCGAAACCGGCAATTAACTGCCCCTGAAATACAATCTCAGCTAAATGCTACTAGAAGTACAGATGTTTCAGCATCAACTGTTTACAGGAGATTGCGTGAAGCTGGCCTAACTGGAAGAATTGCTGCAATGAAACCATTGTTAAGAGTGCAGAATAAGAGGAAGAGAATTGCCTGGGCCAAAAAACACAGAAACTGTACGTTTGAGGAGTGGAAATCGGTCTTATGGACCGATGAGTCAAAATTTGAAATATTTGGGTCCAACCGCTGAGTATTTGTAAGATGCAGAGAGGGTGAGCACATGAGTTCTGCATGTGTGGTTCCCACTGTCAAGCATGGAGGACAGTGTCATGGTCTGGGGTTGCTTTGCTGGTGATCTTTACCAAGTCCATGGCAAGCTCAATCAGAATGGCTATCATAGTATACTTCAGAGGCATGTCATTCCAAAAGGATTACAGCTAGTTGGGCAGTCCTTCATTCTTCAGCAAGATAATGACCCGAAACACACCTCAAAGTTGTGCAAGAACTATCTGGCGAAGAAGGAAAGTGAAGAACAACTCATTCTAATGACCTGGCCTGTCCAGTCTCCAGACCTCAATCCCACAGAACTTGTATGGGACGAAATGGCAATGGTAGCAAAGCTACCCACAAGTGCCCTAGATCTCTGGGAATTGCTGCAGAACAGCTGGGAAGACATGTCTGATTTCCTGCTGAAACTTGTTAACCTAATGCCTTGTGTTTGAGAGGCTGTTATTAAGGCAAAGGGTGGCTATTCTGAGGAATCCAAAATTTAGAGACAATTTTCTTTAACACTGCTTTGATACTCCTTATGTTTTATATATTGTAACATGTGTTTTCATTTAAGTATTTACAGAAACGTATACGACGTAAAAACTTAGTTTCCAGCAAGTGTACTCTCTCATATATATATATATATATATATATATATATATATATATATATATATATAATATATATATATATATATATTCACAAATAATACTGGACAGCATAGCATTCACCAAAATGGATACGCTTTTAGTATAAATGTCAGGGCAAGAGCAAAATAAAACCATAGGCTAAATTCAAGAGTTAGCTTATTCCTGCTCCCCAAAATTCCATTAACTACCTAACAAAATCTGGGTTATCAGAAAATGTATTTGTCTCGAGTTAACATCTACAGGTTTGTACATCTACCTACACCTGATAACAAACTCGGCATCATAATTCTTATGAGAAGCTATAGCAGAGTACATATAAAACACATGTACAGTACATGTGAAGGCATTCACTTGTGACGAGAAATAAACTGCAACTGACTTTTTACCATCAGTGTTTGATCATGCAGCTAGAAAAGTTTTTATTTCTTATGGGACTACATCATGACACATTTAGTTTAACATCGGTTTTGAGGAAAGGTATCTATCTGCCAGCGTGGGTTGTTTAAGGTAAAATTAATAACTCTGTTAAACGGAATTGCATTTAAAACATTCAAGGAATGTTGAGCGTTGACGTTTTCAGCGATAACTGATCGCAACACAAATTAAACCTGACGGCAAAGCTATTAAATTGTTGATTAGCGAGCCATTCTTCCGATTTACAAACTTTTTTTTTTTTTTTAACTAAAAAATAATTTGGTCGACATATTGTGGCAGAGCATCTATTCCGGCGTAAATGTCTTCATTACGAAAGACTACCCTTACACAGCGTAGCAGTGCTAAACAACAATAGCGCTACTAACCTACTGGGAGGTGCAAGTTAAAATCAATAGAGCAAGGTGGATGTACACACACCTCAGCATATATTACCACAATGTGTGCTAGCTACACGTCACATTCTCAAAAGCGGCGGGTGAATATCTGCACACCAGCATGTATGAAGTTCAATATTAGCACAGTACTTACATGGGTTCAAGCGTCTTTGAGAGCCATGATTTCAGCGCCTCAAGGTTTTCAATTATCATTTTAGAATCTGATCAGCCCTCTAAAATGCTTTCAGGGCTGAGCCCCAGCAGTGTTAAATCAAATTAAGCAGAATATAACTAAATTGTTTCCCAAAAGCAAGTTGCAATGACGGTACCGAAATGTGCAAAAAGGCCCGACAGCACCTATGCAAGGAGAAAAACGTGGGATCGTGCGACAGGTAACGATAAATATATATCTAGATTTTTTCTAGAACCGCTGCTGTCAACCACTTAAATGTAGCTTTTGCCTTATTAGATAAACTAAATTAACAAAAGCAGAAATTACTACGAACAGACTTTTTTTTGCACTTTCCAGATTGATTACTCCACGAAAAATGGCGGCTGTTAGTCTCGTTGGAAAGTGAAAACTCGCGAGATGTTTTTTTTTTTCCTTCCTTCCTGCAACGTCACTGTTGGTTTTCTAACGAGCCGGTTGGGGCGGTATTGCGTTGCGTTGTTAACTTCGCAGCGTCAGCGAGCATTCCCTTAGCAGACCGGCGTGTTATGGGAGGCCTCCCCTGTGTGTGGATATGTGTATCCGTTTCATGAGATATATTTATCTGTCATATTTTTGCTTTTGGAGAATTGTTTTTCAAGTAGTGATTTAACATTTAATTGCTAATTTGCTTAGTCTTTAATATTCTGTACATACTGATGATGTGTGGGTCATCAAGTTTTAATTAATACACTTATTATTTAAAATAACAAACATTACTGCATAAAAATACATGTTTATAATTCAAAGCTAGGCTTTTGTATATCATAATAATAATAATAAATATATATAATATTAATATATAATACAAAAAATTTACTCTATTCAGTTAAGTCAATTTCATAGTTCTGGACCTACGACAAATTAAAAAAAAAAAAAAAAAAAAAAAAAAAAAACCCTGAGATATATACTTCAGTCAGATCCTGAATTACACTGAAGGGGAGGGGCAGTCCTCAGGAGGTAATGCAGGCCTACACACAACAGTAAAATAATTTAATAATAATTATTAATAATCTATTATTATTTATAATATATATATATATATATATATATATATATATATATATATATATATATATATATATATATATATATATATATATATATATATATATATATATAGTACACACCTGGCAGGATCCTATATATATATCAAAGTTCTTATATGTGACCTGGCAGGATAAACCACTGGATTATTTCAAAGAATTTTACAGTACCATAGAACCCATATGGATTGCATCAACCACAAGGTGTTTGATAGGCTGATCCAGGGGTATTCATCAATGATGTAAGTGCTTTAAAAACTTCCAGCTGTGAGAAGTGTATATACAGAAAGACTGTATTAGAATCAGAATGAAGGTAGTACAGTATACTTATTCCATAGCAGAACAGCAGGGTGTTGTTTTGTAAGAGAGGTGGTTGAAATAATTTCCCTTTTTTTAGTTTCACTCTATTAGTTCTTACTCTATTTTTGTCTAGGAGTGACTTATTGATCTATTTATTAATTTCATTAAATACAATAATGATATACCTCGCTCAGGTTACAACCAAAGCAGTCTTGAAAACGTACCCCTGGTCTTGGTATTCATTTTTATAATTATCACTGCAGTAGGCGTTTCACAAAAAATTGATGTATTTACGTTTTAATTGTGTCGAAAAAATACAACAATAAAACTAAAACCGAGAGTCTACTGTGTTTCATCCTAAAGGACACCTAATACCGGGGAAGCACCTTGTGAGCTGTAAAACACCCATACACTGTGTTGTGTATTGCTCTGCAGGTGCACAGCGTGTTCATGTGCATAGCACACACCCAAATGGTTACAATGTATGTCAGCACGTGTAAGGCTGCCTGCTAGCTAACACGTGTCAGGCCGCATGTTAACTCCAATATAAAAGGGGGTTCTTGGGGTTCTTGGAGGGTGTTCTGTGTTTAACTGCTGAATAAACTATGTCTGCTTTTGTAGGTTTTCGTTGTCTGGGCTCATTTATTTCCGGACCATAACACACTGTAAAGTCATTCCACTGCCTGTGAATTAGCTCAGGGGACCTCTCAAGTGAGAATAGATTCACTCATTCCTTTTATCAGTATGCACCAAGCTGGTACCAGACTGGAAACCATGAAGATGCTAATTCCAGGACAGGAGCAAGAAGCTCAACACCGCAACCATGCGTTGGAATAGATCTGAGTTTCCCAAAGCTGTTCATAATCCCTAAAACGTACATAATGTTAAGGGAAGTTATCCGGGATGGGAAGAAGCAACACAGCAAGGTCCCATACTTCTCACAGATATTGTCATAAATTAGATTAACATAATACTGGTGTGGTCGGGTGCCACTCCCAAATGAATCTGTGAAACTGAAGACTGCTTATAAGCAAATACACATACCTTTTCAAACGTAATTACTTGCATTATACAACAGGTATTGGCAGCAGCAATTTTTATGTAACTACACTGTGTGCACACAGTAAGGAACATCATAATGCTGGATATACTGCCTTTAAGAATACAAATGTGCAATTAAAGATAACATACGTGCCAACATTAAAAATGTTGCAATTGTAGCAATAAATAGAAAATAGTAATTTGTGACTATTGGGCTGATTTGATCGGCCTGTAACCTGCCGGGCTAAACCAAAGATGTATTTTTAGAACTTTGTAAAATGTCCGAGAATAACCACCTGGACTCCACCAAGCACTTGATTCTATAAACTGGGTAATTAAGGATCTATGGTTGACACAAAGTGGCATGATTTCCCCATTGCTGTAAAATGCATCGTGGCATGTGAAATGTATTATTGTCATGATAATGCAGAACATATGAAACTATGTTACTGTCTGCATAGTGGGTACAGACATATTTAGTTTAACCCTTTTGGTTTGCATTTTCAAATTGCCATATGAAACACTGAAAATGCTTATCAACTGTTAAATTGTTACTCACTCCTGTAATTATACAAATGTGTTAAATGAATGCATTCCTTCTGGGAGTAGACTCGCGAGGTATATGTGAACAATGCAAAACTATCCAATAACTCCTAAACCTGCATCCAACTTCTGTCAAACTTAAAATATTATACTTAACAGTTATTTCTCTATGTTGTTTTATTTAAATTAGTAGTAGTAACTACGATATGTCTCTGTGGTTTGAAAAGATTAGCCATTCTTAATATAGTTATTTTAGTTATTTGGTGTTTACACATAGTTTCACAAATAAACTGTTACGCCCTCTGTCGTATGGCAGTGTGCACAACATAGCCACCTGTGGTAACTTGTAACTCCTGAATCACCTGACCTGACGCAAATAAACATTTTCTTTAATTTTCTAAAGTACTAATCATCTAGAAGGAACATTCTATAGCCAACGAACCAACCGATATATATATATATATATATATATATATATAAACCACTATGCTTTTTCAAGATAATAATGCGATCCTTTCAGACACACAAATTCATAATTCTGCCCCGGTAAGAGTTGATACACTTCCTGGTTGTGCGTAACAAGCCTACACGTAAATGCGTCACAAGAGCTATTGTTTTTCATCTGAAGTTTTTCTTCGTCGTCTCCGGATGTTTGTGATTATTTATTTTTTTTCCACTGTAGAATATAAGTAGGGTCTATGAAATATATTTACTTTAATGAAGATATGAAAGAATAATATTAATAATAATAGTAAAGGGGAACACATATATTTGTGTGTGGATAGTGAGGGAGGTGCCAGATCGCTTCCAGTTTATTTTTGTTGTGTCAGGGAAATCGACAAGATGGAACAGCAGGCAGTGAGCAGATACCAAGTGGTAAGCAAATCTACGAGGGCAGTACAGCAGATGTTTTTGTGTGTTGTGTATACCGTATCGTATTCCAGACCAAAGCTATTAATGAAAGTTGTTACTGACAAGTATATTAAATTCGGAAAGTCACATGCTATCATAGTTCGTTTTATTTATTTATTTATTTATTTATTTATTTACTTAAAAATAATCTGTGGATGTGGATTAATATACCAAACAAGATGTTTAATATACTAAACACATCTACATTGGTTGGTTGTTTGTATCAGTGTATCATCAGTGCATTTATTATATTGTGATTTTTCAAACTCTTTCGTGGGTGCATGTCCGTACCGGAATGCATTTTCTGCCAGAAATGTGAAATGTGTTATTTTTACTCTGCTTGACTATATGTTTACTGTGTAGTTTCCCCTTAAACTGCCATTGCACATGATTCACTTGCCGTGGTGTTATGTCTTGTTAGGCGAGTCTGGGTAGTTGCCAGTAATTGAAGGAAATCGCACATCTGAAATTGATGATTGGAGTTCTAGGGTTAGTGTATTTACATTTTAATTACATTTAAAATAATTGTCACTGGTAGTTTTGCTGATCATCCTCATCACCACCGCTAACTTTCTCAGTGTTTGTTCAATTAACTGAGTGCTTATGCGTCCTTGATTGTAGACCACAAATCACTTTCTTATGGAGGTAAAATAATAACAATGTCAAATATATGAACACCATTGTAAAAAATAAATAAAATAAAAATGAGAACGTTTTCCCTTTTAAATAACACTAAGTTATCCTAAGTGAACCAATGTTCTATAGGCAAATCTCATACTTCTGTAGACTGCACAGTATTATTCTCACAGAAATTGTGGTATTTGATTGAAGTAAATGTCTGGAATCAGTCCTGTCTGTTTTATGTTGAGACACTGAGCCAGAGACCTACACTTTCTTTAATTTTAACTTGAGAAGGACAATGAAGAAAAAAGGAACAAACTATTGGAGAAAAATAAAATGGGGCTGTTCCATATCAAATCCCCCCTCCAAATAAATAAATAAATAAAATCACAAAATATTGGATTTAACACCCCACCATCTCTGATTTTCACCAAACTTAGTGCTCAGGGATTTTCAAGGCAAAATCTTAACATATACTGTTCTCAGCCTAACCAAGAGTTATAAAGCAGTTCAAATGTGTGTGTGTTTGGACCCCCTTCCCTAACTTTTCATCAGTCAAGCTACATATACAATAGTCATGTATGCGGTGGGACCAGAGTAAGGGTAGATATGTAAAAAGAGTTAAATTAATCCCGTTTTAAATGCCATTATACACAGATGTAACAATGACTATATTCACTCAGTTATTGTTTTGAGATTCAGCTTTTATTAGGGAGCTCCCCTAAATCCCCTGTTTAGAAAGATACAGGGTATTAATGCTTGACAGGGTAGCCGCCTGCAGTGGGGGTGCATGCATTCGCTGCTGAGTGACAGGCAAGGAGATCGAGACGGCGGTTGGAGCTGATACGCCTCACAGGTAAACAGGATTTATTTACATATCAACACTGAACAGCTCAAGTGACACTACCAGTAGTGCACAGAGTACATACAAACACAGTGTACAAAAACTTTGGTAGGATCTACAATCTCTAAACTAATCTTCTCTGTTCAACAATAAACAAATTCCCGCTCCTACCCTGGCTGTCGGCAGTTTTGACTTGCTTACTGACTCTTTGGTGTCCAACCCTGGTTCTGGTTCTCTCTCTCTCATCGGCAAGATTCAGCTTTAATTCAACACTTTTGATTTCGGACAGCTTGAACGAAGCAAGACTATAAAAAAAACATAATTAAAAGTTAAAGAAAGAAAAAAGTAAAATGCAGTGTACAGACTGTAGGATGAGAAAGCTATCTGCCAGCATGTGGGATTTCTTGTCTGTAATCTTCATACAAAAGTAGAGGTCATAGAACAACATTCGCCTGACAATATAATTCTCACCCTGCACATCTGCAATGTGTAAACAAAGACTGTCATTACTATATTGTGTGAATAATACTTTTAAAAAGAAAAAAAAAATCTGAGAGCTAGATTTGATTGTTGCACCGTGGGGATCAAGTCGAAGCTACTGGGCTACTGATACTGGTCAGGATTCAAGATAATGTATAATTTTCCAGTACTTAGCCTAAGCACAGTGCACTTAGGCAAGTGTACATAATGTATATTGGGTGGATAGTCATTTAATTCATTCTGTCCATATTGTATTGTGTTAGTTTTTTTCTTGCTTGTTTATTTGTATGCCTAGAAATACATTTCTAATTTATTTGCAACAAGGATCAATAGGACATGTTTATAATGTGCAACAAGGTTTTATGATGAATGCAAATGTGGATTAAAATAAGACTACTGCAGAATAAGTTATCCTTAAGCCCTGACCATATTAGCACAGCCGTGCTCTAGAACCAAGCTCAAAATATGGTTACTCGAAACCTGGCCAGCAGGGTTACAGCAGAGCGTCCAGGCTGCAGTTATGAAACCAGGTTTGTTTACTCTGATTGTGGTTGAAACACACTGCATTTTGGGTTAGTGGAAGATGGCATCTCAGCAACCCTTTGTAATGTAGAGGGGGAGAAAAAAAAACGTTGCTGTCTCCATCAAGAAGGCAGTTTTGTTTTGTCCCTGTTGGGTATGAATTTAATATTTAAATTTAGAAAGGAGACTGTAGTGTTTCCTCCAGCAGCACAGTAGCTTTGTGGTGCATCTGCCTTAAACGCTGATGCTCTGCAGCATCACGTCGCTGCTTGTTTGGATGTTTTATAATCAAATTGTTGAGTCTGCCCACAACAGGCACTGATGATTAATATAGTAAAAGCGTAATTCCAATCAAAAGCTAACTTTCCTGGTGCTTGTTTACCGCTGCATCTTTCAGTGCGCATGGTCTCATACAGGGTTTGGGGTCAATTCATTTTTTTTGTTTTTTTTATTTTCTCAAATCCGATTATTTTTTAAAAGCAATTCCAATTCCCGTTCCCTTTGATTCAATTCCAATTCCTTCAAAATCCTTGGAATTGCAATTGGTCTCATATAAACGGAGGCGCTATGGGGACAGCACTGCAAAGCAGTATGGCACTTGGGAGGATACTGTAGCCAAACTCCGTACCTATTGTATGTTCTGGTAGAGAGAAAGTCTATTAAAATAATTGATTCCTTAAATTAACTCAGTTTGTTGTTATGCAATAGGACGGAGACTGGGCGTGAACTGGCGACCCCGCGCACTCCAATCGAGCAGCTGTGGTTTTTGAGCTTTTAACCTTTCTCGCCATCCGGGGACAACACTGCCCGTTAGTTACAGTTATAGTGCTACGCAATTGACAGCAGGATATTTTGAAATATACTGCAAAGGCTATTTTAATAGTACAGTATAAAACTAACAAACAACTTTGTTTATAGCATTTTTCCACCTTAGAAACATTGCTAGGCTGTGATCTGTGCTCTCTGCATCTGTAGCTAAAAAAAACTGGTTCATGCTTTTGTTTCTCACGGATTATTGTAACGCCCTGCTCGCAGGTGTCTCTAAAAGCACACTTGGCAAATCTTGAAAAAAATCTGAATCAGACACAAGTCACAGTGCAATTTGGTGTTTCCAATTCTGGTGAGTTGTTTCACCATTGCGTAAATATTGTGCATGTCTTGTAACCTGTGTAGGGGCGCTGTCTTAATTTAGTTTGACAGTTTGTTTATTAATGTTAAGTTAACCCTAACTCCCATTATTTTTTGTTTCTGCCATTGTGATAGACTGCAACACACCTGCCAACTATATTCATAGTGCATAGCAATTAAGCTTTTTGACCATGTTGTTTTTCTTAGTTTTATTAATGTTAGTTTGTCTGTCATTTTATTATTATTATAGTTTATTAACATGCACTTACCTTTGCTTTTCTTTTACTTATTCAGTTCATTTCATATGTTGATGCACCTGCGTCATGACAAGTTATACATGTGTCTTTATTGATTCATATTGTGTCTGGTGGCTAACTCTGTCTTGGAGAATGCTTTGGCTATAAGAGCACCGAGGGGTGTTCTCTTAGCCGGAGACTACTGTACTGAAGAAGTTTATTGAAGATGTGGTGTTTATACTTTTGACTGTAGGAGTGGAACTTTATCTCCTCCTCTCTCTCTCTCTCTCTATCTCACTCTCATTTATTTATTTATTTTCCATCAATTTAGTTAAATAATGAGGATGAGGTCTCCGAGCCCTCTGTGAGTGAGGAGCCCTCTGTTTCTGGACAGACTGCGCCCCCTTCACAGACTGCAGAGCCACTGCAATCAGATGCTCCTCCACCTCCATACAGCAGTGTTGCAGCAGGAGCAACTGCAGCTCCAGGTAAACCATGAATAAAAAACATTCCTATTCACACACACAATATACTTGGGGCTTCTGTTTTACAGTGCCTATTTGTTCCCTTTTTCAGTGTGTATTTTTTTAGTGTTTACTTTTTTTTAAACTTTCAAGATCAAGTGATCCATACTCATACTCAGATTTACTCACATAACATTACCAAAGGTGGGCAGGGCTAAAACCGGAAGTGTCATTAAATGCATCTCTGGCCCTGACTTTCACTCGGAAAGTGAACATATAGTGTTTTAATGTTTATTTAACCATGCAACTTCTCCTAATGTGTAATTTTAATTCTTGCAATAATGTATTTATTATCAAATTATATGGGATATCAGTGGTGGGGAGGTGATTGATCTGTATAATGGAGACCACGTAACCAGATTGCAAATAGAAATTATTTGCACTATTAATTATTTCAGTACTAGTTATTCTTTGGATTATTGTGAGGTGGGGTTAAGGAGTGTGCGGGTGTACAGTAAATGGTAAAGTTTGGTGAGAGCAGCTAAGTGTGAGGGGATCTGGAGATTATTATTTGAGTGTTATTTGGAGATTTTAGATATTTATTGGGATGGAGAAGTGCTTTTGTACATGCACTGAATCTGCAACATCAAAAACACGTACAGCTTGTGAATAATAATTTTGCCAGAAAAACATGCCCTCTTTAAAGCTAATGCAATATAGACAATAGGTTATGTGTGCAAAATAAATTAAAAACAGAGTTATTAGTTATTTTATAGGCCCCCCCCCCCCCCCCCCTTTAAATATATTTGGAAAATGAAAAAACAATTGTGCATGGTCAAAGTGAATCAAGGAATTGTCCAGTCATTTTCTGTGCTTTCTGTACTAGACAAAATGTTACTATGGTGGTTCCAGTGGGTTCTAATGGAACTGTGCTGTTATAACAGGATACGTGGGCTGTGTCCTTAAAGGTTAAATTACTCACAGAAATATGGGTCAGGATTAATTCTGTGTTTGAGGAGTGGAAATTCTAAGGTGCCATTCTTGTTTTCACAGAAGGAGATTTTCAAAATTACCCTGTGCCACCTCCATACAGTGTTGCTACCACATTGCCCACGTATGATGAAGCAGAAAACGCTAAAGCTGCAGCGATGGCGGCTGCTGCAGCAGATGCAGCTCCAAGAGTAAGAAGTCCTTATTCATTTCATCCCTTTAAAAGTTTTCAGTAGAGTAATTATGAATGCTGGCCCTTATTTGTTTGATTTCCTTCCATAGGTAATTATGGTTTCACCCCAAGTAATCTTTCTTTTTAGTTGTTGCAAATTTCAAATTCTTATGAGTAGTGTAGTATGCAAAAAGGGTTCTAATGATTTGCTATAGTGATAACTTGCAATAGGTATCCACATATTTATTTATTTATGTATTTATTTATAGGATTAGGGTTGCCTTGACCCTCAGTTCCCATCATTTGCCTTTTCAAAATAATTGGTCTTGTGTATAAAGATTGGACAGAGCAAATTTACATTGTCCTATGATTTTACATTATTGGTCTCAAATGTACATTGAATACAATTTAAAATTCCTTAGTTTGACATATATGTATGTGGTCACATAGCATGCTAAAATTATACAAATTAAAACTATAAAATAATAAGCAAAATATTAAGGTTGTCCTTCTATTCAACTTCCGTATTGTTTTTATATATACTTTCTGAATCTCATATATAGTTTAGTCTTCAGTATATATGCTCTGTCAGGGATGGAAATGAAACTCCCATTGCATAGCAGTTTGATTCCTGGTTTTACTATGAATTTAACAAGACGCACCTGAGCTTGTTACCTGTACACTGTGGCTAATCAAGCTTGTATTAAAACCTGGAATGGGTTCAACTGCTGTGCAATAGGATTCTTATTTTCACCCCTGTCCTTAAGTTTGTGGATTTATATTATTTGTTCTTTGTTAAATTAAAACATGCATCGTAATAGGGTATGATGTGCTGGAAGTATACCCTTGAAATATTCTCTAACTTTAAACCATATATTGTCCAACACAGGAAGACGACTATCCGCCAAGAGATGACTTCAGTGATGCAGATCAACTGAGAGTTGGCAATGATGGTGTATTCATGCTGGCTTTTTTCAGTGAGTTATCAGTGTTTAGTTATAGCTACAATACTCCACAATCCTCCTATATTCTCACTTCAGTGCACATGTATTGTTTCAGAAAGCAGTCCAGTCCAGTTTTAGCCCATTTTGTTGCTTTGGGAGCCTTTTGCTCTGGCATTGTTTTATTTCTTTATTTTTTTATAAATGACATTTAATCTCTGTTAATTTAGAAATATATATATATATGATTCTAAATTAACACATACACACATATATATAATTCATTTTAGCTTTTCTCCAGTTGGTGTTTTTTCTATTAATTGCACTGATAAACATTTTATAGAAAACTGTGATATTTTCTTCACAGGCTCTTACTAATTGTAAACTGCCCTAAAATCAAGGTAAAGGTGACTGCTAGTTGAAGGTCTACTCTTGGATATGTGCAGTATGATTGTATAATAGGTGTTCGCCATCTTGTGGTTGGATTTATAAAGTGAAGGTTTCTTAAGTCCCCCTAGTGGTTAAACATTTGGACACACTTTGACTGCTTAAAAATCAAGGATACCACAAACATGGTGCTATCATTTAATTCTAAACTTTTAAAGCAACACTTTATCTAGTAGTAGTTCAGCATATATTTATTTATATGGAAAAGAGTTATTACAGCAGGGGTAGTCTTAATGTGAAGTTCCATTGGTTGCAGAATTAAGTATTGTACAACACAATAGTCTTTTTCAAACTTGAACCATACGGAAGGTATGGAAACATGCAAGCACTAGTATGTGCTCTGTAAGAAATCTTCAATTTAGTCAATCGCAGGCAACAGTGGACTAATACATTTAGTGCAAATAAACCAAAATTCCTATTTGAACAGATGGGCATTTAACTTTCCAGTGTTTCTATTTTCAACACAGTGGCATTTCTTTTCAACTGGATTGGCTTTTGCCTGTCCTTCTGCTTGACTAATACCATTGCAGGACGCTATGGTGCTATCTGTGGATTTGGACTTTCCCTGATTAAATGGATCCTCATTGTGAGGGTATGTTTAAAAGCCAAATTTATGCGGTTCTACCTCCCTTTGAACCTATTACATGTTTGTGTTGCTTTAATCTATCCTCTGAGAAGGGTAGATATGCAGCATCTAGTTAATTTTACTTTATAGTCAGTGTTTAAATACTTATGTAAAACACACAACTTTGTGAAACTTTAGATGGCTTCCAATAAGCCACATACATTCTGAAATCAATACATAAATATATTTGTTTTATTTTTAATAAATTAATACAAACTGTCCTTAGCAGTAAACTGAACCCGACCCAGCAGTATATCTGCTGACCCTTTTCATCTCTGAAGCATGCAGTCTTGTGTAAAAATCCAAAAGATACCTGTCTTTGTGCCCTTCGTTGAGCTGTAGCTACTTCGCCATGGCATTTTGCAGGAAAAGCTGAAATGCTAAGGTTAATTAAATGTTTTCAGCATGCTGCTGGGAAGCAGAATATTAGACTACATTGTGAACAGAAAAGACTTTAATTAGTTTGAGGCCTTTATGACTTTGGTGTCTTTTGGAAGTGATTAAACTTAAGGGGGGGGGGGGGTTCTGTCAAGGTCAGGAGCTCTTCTTTTGAGAGGTCAGTGGAACATCCCAGTGTGATGAGATTAAACTCCTGTGATTGTGGTGTTCATTTTAGAAACAGCAGGGTGCTATATTCCTGGGTCAGAGGTTTCTTTGATAGGCAAGTCTGTGAAGTTCAGAGAAATGATACAGATATATAATCGACTTGAACACAATTTATAACCCACAAAAAAAGAAAGTGTTTACAGTAGCAGCATTTCAGCATATCTTCCAATACTAAAAGCAATCTCTATCTCATTCAACCAGAAGTACATTTTCTTACTAAAATTACAAGACTGTCATCCATCAATAAATTTGCTGTTACTTGAACAAAGTAAATGTTTTAATTCTAATATTATTTTATATATATATATATATATATATATATATATATATAATATATATTATATATATATATATATATATATATAATAAATAGTTTACAGCAATTAACAAGCCCTGCCAGTGTTGCTTATCACGGTTCCAAATACTATTTAGGCCCCACTCTGTGAAATTAATTTTAAAAGTAATTTGCAACTTATCCCTTTAAATGGTGTAGATGTGAATTGGATATTTTAACTTTTACATCTCTCCAGTCAAATCTATAACGAAACTTTGTGTTTATTTATTTATTTATTTTATTTCTGTGTTTACTTGGTTTATACAGTTGTACAACTGAAATCTAAATGTTTTAAGAATGTATGAAACTGACTCTGTTCCTTTCTTTCAGTTTTCTGACTATTTTACTGGATACTTCAATGGTCAGTACTGGCTGTGGTGGATATTCCTTGTCCTTGGTAGGTTTGAAGTTTTTTTTGCTATTGAATAAGAGCAATAATGAATTTGGTGGTGTGTTCATTGCAACTTGTTCACTTAAAACCCTGCATACTTTTTAAATCCGTAAAATCCCTGTTTATTTCTTACTACTGTTAAACCATTATAAACCCTTATAAACTTCTGATATTCTGATACTTTTGTGTCGCCAACTTTATGTGCATAATGCTTGACTTGACTAAGCCCCCCCCCCATAAATGTGTCCCCGACTGCCCTTTAGTGATTTACCTGGTTTATAACCTGAATATTTCAGTTTTAGCTTGGTTGTCTTCCAAAAGTAATTCAACCCATCTGCCTTATGCTTCAAAATAACTTTGTGTGCTGTCAGCTGGATTCAATACATTTGCAGTAAGCAGCATTTTTAAAATGAAAAAAAAAAAAAAAAAAAAAAAGCCTTAGACTCCTCCCCCAAACCCTTAAAATACTGTTGTCTGACGGCCATTGATCGAGAATCTTAAATATGTCTTGCTAGATCTGTAACATTAGCTGTTTTTTTTTTTTTACAATAACATGCTGCAAACTTAGAACTGGGAAAAAAAAAAAACTATTTTTTCATGGTTATTGTAAAACATCTTGATGTAGCTTACTTCTCCTTTCGCTTGTTCTTTTCAGTCATTAAAAGCCATTGCAAATCTATCTATATCTGTCTATCTATCTATATATATATATATATAGATAGATAGATAGATAGATAGATAGATAGATAGATAGATAGATAGATAGATAGATATATATATATAATTTTTTTTTTTCTTTAGGGCATAATCTGCTTACTATTCCTTCCTTATTCATTAAAAGCAGTGTGGTATCTTCCATCACTGTCAATGTATGCTACAGTGTTCCACTGGGTCTCACAGCTGTTCTGCAGCCCAGTGAGCAGGAACTCTCAATACTTCAGACAGTCTCTGTTCATCATCTGCATACCACTGGCTTTAAAAACGCAAACCCCAAAGACTTTAGGCAGATCATTTCTTAACAGTATCTGCGTCATTGCTACTGGGGAAAACCACTGTCATATAAAGCTCTATAGTTTAACTGTTTACTGTGTTTGTTATGGAAAGTTGTATATTATTATTATTATTATTTATATTACCTTACACACAAAGACTCACTATGCATCACAACTGCTGTTACAGAGTCATTTACAATAGCACCTCGGTTTTATGTCTCATCTGATGGACTGAGCACAAGTTGGTTAAGTTACTTGCTCAGGGTCACAAACAGTACATATTGTATACTGAGTAATACAAAGTTTAAAGACTTTGTAATTACGATAGGTAAGGTAATTACGGTAGATAATTACGATTGTTTTCAAAGGTTCATAACTTTATGGAGAGAGCATATAACTAGGCAAACAAGTAAAAGTTTGCCTGGTAATATTAGAATTTGCATAAGAATGCTTAAATCACTCAGTCTGGATTTAAAAAAAAAAAAAAAAAAAGTGTAAAATAGGCCTCCTATGTGATTCTGATTTTCAACCTCCTGGTGTTTCTAATTTTTAATCCATAATAAAATAAATATTTTCATTTTGTAATGGCACAAAGAGTATTCTTACTGTAGTATATTACAGGTTGTTTTAAACATTCTAGGTTGTATCCACTAGATGGCAGTGACACTTATTTTACATAATTTTTCTTTCTTGGAAAGTTTGAAAAATATAGTACCTATCATGGTCCACTGCATTAGATATAGTTTCACCACTGTTGTCGTAATTGACGTTTGTAAAAGTATGTCTAGGAGTTTTTGTTTTGAAACTAATTTTAGCTGCCATATTTAGTGGTGTGAAAAGTCACCAGTACAGATGATAGTGTTACTGTTTGGAAGAATTCTTATTATTACACGGTTTGAATCCATAGATGACAAGACATTATGAGGTGGGGTATATTGTTAATGTAGAAGGACACGTATTAATGCAACAATAAAACGAAACTTAAAATTTCACTTTCAGGCCTCCTCTTGTTCATCAGAGGATTTGTGAACTATCTGAAAGTTCGTAACATGTCCGAGAGTATGGCAGCTTCTCATAGAACACGTTTTTTCTTCATGTACTAAAGGTAAGAGTCAGTATCTGTATTGCACTTTTATTTTTGCCCAGTGTTCTTTGATGGGATTTGTTGAATTTTGAAACACTTAATAATGTCTTCAATAATACTAAAATAACTCTTTCGGTAAACGTATTTGAAAAGAATCGTATTTTGTTTTGAAGAATCCCCCCCCCCCCCCCCCCCCCCCCAAGTCTTCCGAATAAGATTGAACTAACATGTAGTATTTTTTTTTTTTTTTTTACTTTGCATCACTGTTTGCATCAAGCGCCTGAGTCAAAAAGGATTTGCTTTGCAATCAGTCCAAATTAAGTTCTTGATTTGCTATAGCAGTCCAAATTGAGCACTATAGTTACATATTTATCAAGCACAATACAGGAGTAAACACAGTTAAAACTCAGTAAAACATGCAAATATATACATTTTTTGTATATTGAAGTTCTGTAATATATTTTCAAATGTGTAGTCTGCAAGTAAAAATGTAACCTTTATTAAATTACAATAATATTATGTTACCAGAATTTAGTATCAAAACATTTCAGTATTTTGTTTATTGTTTTTTTTTTCTAAAATGTGTTTTTGTTCTTTGTAATTGTAGCTGTGGTTTTACATTGAAATTTGCTTCCATGTTTGTTTGTTTTCTTCAGATGGTGGTAACTAAACATTCCTTTGTGATGTGAAATTCCTAGACAATTTGCAACCTACCAAGTTAACTGGATACAAAGGCACTGGAATTAAATAAATGAGCAAAGAAAATATCCAAATAAAGATTTTCTTACAGATTTAGTAAAACAAGTTGTCAGATTAAGTTATGTTTACTTTTAAATTGCAGTCGGAAATGGTCTTGCTTAGATTTATCGTATTGTATTTACTACGGTAAAGTCTGTAATTATCAAATGTACTTCTTCAATCCAATCTAAAATTGAGCCAACCGTATGCAAATAAAGAACCCTATGCAAATAAAATGTTGTTCCCAAAACTGGATGTCAGAAACAGACCTTTTTCTATTAACTGATCACTTACTTGGTATCCCTTTTGGAATAACTTTTTTAAGTAACTGAAAATCGAACATCTAAAATCCGCGTTACAGATATTTCCAACAAATATAACACATTAATAAGGAGGGTTTTATTAAGTTGTAGCTTAAATTGTATATATTTCATTAAGCTTTTGCTGGCAAATATTAAATATGCACTATGGAGTTTTCTTTTCTTGTTTCGCTAGGCTATGTTACAGCAGTTGCATGTTGATTTTATGCATTTAGTTGGGGCTCAGATTACCCGGATGAGATTTAAACTGGAACTTGTATGAACTGTAGCCCAGGATAATTGCCTTTTGGACATTTGCCGTATTATTTTGTTTCTTCCTGCTATGTTTTTTTTTTTTTTTTTTTTTTTTTTTTTTTTTGGTAACAATAATAATGCAAATTTTGATTTCTTAAAATATGAAGGATTGTTTGTTTTTAATTAACATATTAGCACCACCCCCCTTACTTTTCTTTTTTTATAGAATTTTTTTTGGAATAAAAATATCTTCGGTAGTTGGGAATGAAAGAAAAAAAATATCTTAAGAAAAACCTTATTAGTTAGCAGCCATCAAAGTAGTCTACATGGCTAACTTGTTTTTGATTTTACCTTTTAAT
Organism: Polyodon spathula; assembly: GCF_017654505.1. Lineage (NCBI taxonomy): Eukaryota > Metazoa > Chordata > Actinopteri > Acipenseriformes > Polyodontidae > Polyodon > Polyodon spathula. Next base: position 44,388,972 of record NC_054542.1, on the reverse strand, counting down.
TTGAACAATAAATGTGTGTGTGTGTATATGTATGTATGTATGTATGTATGTATATGTATATATATATATATATATATATATATATATATATATATATATATATATATATGTAAACGAATATGTATGCTGGAAGGCATTTTGTGACATTTGCAGGCAGGTAATGTATTATATTTCTGTTACATACAATGTGGTAAACCGACAGAATTAATAATTTTAAATTAAGCTATTTAATAAAAACTTAAGCTATCTCTTTTGACAGACTCCTTCTGTTTTCTTGTGTTTGTTTTTTCTCGTCAAAGATGAGTTTTGTCTTACCAACTCTGTTACCATTAATGTTCTGTTGCTTTGCAGTCTGCCCAAGAAGTACAGCACAATACAACCAGAAAAAAAATGCTTCTTTTGTTTTCAAGTATTGAAGAAGTTGCTAGCAAAACTTTTTGACTGCTTTGATAAACACTAGTTAAAATGAAACACGCAGTTAACTTTTTAATGTTTTGAGAATAGTTTCTCTGACATTAATGGCTCCAGTACAAATGCACAGTATGCACAATAAATCTTTCTTCGTGGCTTGTCGTCATTTTAAAATGGTCTGTCCTTTTTATAGTATCAACCGTTAAAGTTTTCTGCTTGCTTTGATCTTTCATCATAATTGTGTTCAGAAATGTATTTTGTAACATCTGGATGATCAATATTGTGGTTATCTTAATCCTACAGTGCGTTAATAAAAGTACACTTGTTGCTTAGAGCTACATGACACAGGGATAGATGCATGTCTTATGTGGTTTCATTAGTAAATGTGTTTGACATTAAGTTTGTTTGTGGAGAGTACTCTTGAAATTTTTGTCAGATTTCAGGCATGTGCCTCTATGGTTGTCATGGTTAAACCATGAACTTTAAATATGGTCAACAATGATTTGTCCGTCAGTTACCGTGGTTAACAATTCCTAGAACGTGCTTGGTACAGACAAACCATGTTCATCCATTAACACAATGTGAAAACTTTACCATGGTTAACCAGGGATGCTCTTTCTCAGTGTGACCATGGTGTAAGTTTGGACATGGTTTGACTGTGATGTCATGCAATACAACACATGGACTAACCATGTTAATTGTAATTTAAATTATTTTCTTAAACTTGCCTTTATAATGACCAGGCTTCCAGCAATATGCTAGGTAAACTCACCATAGCTTCCATTATTATTATTGTTATTATTATTATTATTATTATAGACATATTTACCAAAATATCAGAAGTACCCAGAACTCCATGTCACCCCAGAATTTTTTTATATAATATGACTATGCAATTTAACCATGGTGGCCTATGACCACCATTTTGATCATTTCATGGTTTAAGAACATGGTCATATAACACAACTAATCATCGGCATACTGTGAATGTCCATGAAACAATCATTGTCAACAAGGGTATGATGGTTCACCTAATATTTGGGTATGAAGATTTAAATATTGGCAGTAAATCACAAAGTGCAGCAGGTATATAACATGCACAGTTTGTTGCCGTAAGTCCTTAACCATCTCTTTACAGTGCCAGAGTACTCAAATAGGCTACTGAGCATTGACAACATCCTCAGTGTTTTCTATAATCTGTTGATATATCAAATGTAACTTGTATTAAGTGTACACATACAAGGGTACTGATTTTCAAAGCTTTTGCTATCCAGTCATGAAACCAAAACCACAATGATGTTCATGTAAGTACTTTTAACTGCACGTGAAGTTGTTTCTTACTACGTAGTACAGCAGATGATTTACGTGTAATAATGTAGTTGCTGATATGGAAATGTTTTTTCTACACTTGCAGGGAAAGCCAGCTTATTAACATGTTTTATGTCATGCACAAATGCAGTCATAGTACAGATTCTACAGATTTGATGTTACAGAATAGGTGTTGTCCAACTTGGGAAAACCTGGAAAAAAAAAAGTTTTATATATATATATATATATATATATATATATATATATATATATATATATATATATATATATATATATATACACACATACTGTATGCAAGTTGTGCTTTGCAGTGAATATTTATTCCAGGTACAGCTGCTTATCTCTCAAAGAGGGGGGAATGAACTGTGCAAGTTTCTAACCATTCCTGATGTCCAAATCCCTCATTCTGATAGATGGTCATTCAACCCCCCATCCATTCCCTGTGCCCATCAGTGCTAAACAGAGTGCTATAAATGAACATTAATGTGAATGAATTGATGAGATTCCTCTATGTCCGGGTACAGCAATGTAAGGACTGCACACTGCCAGGTTAAGGCAGGTGTTAAGTGTGCCCTGGAATGGCACTCTGAGCTGTGAGGGGGTACCCATTACATGAGATGTGAGAGCTGACATTTCATGCATTTTTCTGCTATATAATTATTATATTGTGGAATTACATTGGGACTGTGAATAAAAGGAGCTGGGAAAATATTATATAAGGTTGTGACTGGAACTTTCCTTTATGTACTTTGTATTTTATATACAGAGCAGTTTTGTTTATAGCTTTAAATGCAGCTAGCATACTCGCCTCCTCGAGTAAATGCCACAGAGCTCCAGGGCACCATTAGCTGGCACAGACTGTAGCTAGTAAATTGTCTCCTTCACTTGTATTCTCTGTCATAAAACAAAGAAAAAATGTCAGACTTTCCAGATTCTGTCATTTAAAAAGACTTTGTCAATTATAGCATAACTTTAATTTGGCTTTCCATAATATGGCAGTAAGTCAAATGGTACAGTATATCCGTCTGTGTATGATTATACAATTTTCTTTTAATTTCTTATAAACATATCAGTTTTAATCTTTTATTTTTCCCCTGCATTTTAGCAAAGTAACAAATGTGATTGCTGTATATACCATTTTTGTGTTACGATAATGAACACATGTAATTTTATGATGCTATATGGGACTGAACAGAAGCAATCTTTTACTGTGATTCCCTGCAATATAAGCAGGGGCAGCTTCCTGAAAGGTTTGGTGGTATCCAAAGTGTTCATTGCAAACTTCAAATTCTGCTTGATAACCATGCCCACCCAGAAGGCTTCATAAAATCCTTTCCCCTTGACCGTGGTTTTTATTTATATGCTGCCTTCCTGGATTCTGCAGTATACACTTTTAATGAGTGACCTATTTGCATAACTCCTTTCCGGTTGGCAAATGCTTGTCTTTTAATAGTCTGTCTCCCACAACCCTAGCTCCCCCTCACCCCCAGTGTCTAAAACCAGACCAGCATAAAGTAAACTCAGCGACAGTGAAAAGAATAGTGCTGACAATAGTTGTCAGCAGCATTTCTGAGCTCAGCATTTGGTTGAAGGCAAATTAAGCACATTGTATTGATTCTAATATTGCGTGCTGCCTGTTCCACCTTGCTGGAAGTTTCTGGCCTTAAGTAAACACTTCTTACTACATGTTGGAGCTGCAGACCTGCTGACACACAGATAAATAGGTATTCACAGAATAGTGTACAGAGCTGCTTTTAATAAAAGTAGCTGGTATTTTGTATTCTTAAAATACTTAAAAGAAAATACATTTGCCGGTTATTTAAAAAGAAATTCTAACATACTTAACTTTTGTTAAGATGTGTTTATTAAGGACAGCTTTGTTATATGTAATACAGATACGCTCTTTCTTTTTGAGTGTCTTTTGACTGCTGAAACTGACAAAAGTTAAAACATTTAACAAGAGGGCTACATACCACTTATCACTTGTGTAAGTTACTGTTGTCCACTTCGTTTAAATGAATAGCAGTGGTCCTGGGTGGGCAGCCCCCAAAGAAATAGGAGTGACCAGTCACGCAAGCCCCCATAGTTCCAGCACTCTGGCTTGATCAGTGGGTTCTATGCACACACATTTATATATATTATATATATATACATTATATATATATATATATATATATATATATATATATACTGAGCATCAAAAGAAACATCACTATTATAACACATTTATTTTCGAAAAAAATAAAGTATATAACATATGGACATTTTCTTTTTAATCACTCGATCATTCACCTTTGACCATGACACGCTTGAGTCACTATGACTAAAGCATATGCACTTAATCACCTAATTAGTGAGAAGGTTGATTGGACACTGGATATGGAGTGATGTCAGCTGTTGAATTGCAAGCTTGAATAAAAGCAATAAAGAAAATCAGAGAAAAACACCAATATGACACACCTGTCAAGAGAGCAGCGCCTTCGTGCAGTCAGCATTTCGAAGGCTGGACTAAGACAGTGTACTTCAGCTTGCCGACTTGGATGCTCACAGCCAGCAATTTCAAAACTGGCGAGACCGTATAACCAGACACACTCATTCAATGACAGGCCACGAACTGGGAGACCACTGAACAGGCAGATGCTTATCCAGGCACTACAGGACACTACAACATCCGAAACCTGGTGCAAAGCATGCGTCGCAGATGTACTGCATATATTACTTCCTACACTGGCCACATACGTTACCAGCCTGTGACTTTCACAGTATCCTCCATCCCCTCATAACTTTAGACAGTAAATTGTCAATCAGCACAATTGTGATAAGTGATAAGTTTCTTATAAGAAAATTGCACATCCAATATCATAAGATCTCTCTAGCTATTGGACCTGGGTTTGCTTGTGTTTTTTGAATGGCTGCTTCATCATCATCACTGACTAGCTGAACATTTCGCGGGTATAACCAAGTAGCTCTCTGGATATTGTTTGTTTGGAAAAAGGTATGTCTTGTCCAGTGTTGAAAGTTTCCTGGAACACCTGGGAGACTGTCTAGACTGATACACTGGTCAATGCAGCCAGTGTGTTGAGGGATCAGCTATTGCACATGCACCCACTATTATGCCCCTTTTGAAGTCACAGAGATCTTTCTTCTTGCTGCCTCTACTACAACTGCTCCAGTCATTTCAGATGCAGTGTTTATATTTTCAGTGTTGAGGAATCTCATCAGGACCTGTGACCTAAGGGTTTTTGCAGATGGTACACAGCAGGACACAGCCGTTTTCTACTGTACTTACAATCAAGTTCTTTTAACAGTGTTATCCAGTGGAAATGAACAGTTTTGCTGCCATATTGTCTCTGTCAATATCAAAGATACAGACCCCATGCTTTGTCACGGTGACTTTACAGTGTCAGTACATTCTTAATATGTCATGTAAACTTAGTGCATAATTTTTTCAATTAAGTTTCATTACAAGTGTCACATTGTTTTTACCTCAGGACATATCCATTTCACATCATGTTTATAGACTTTTTAATATGATAAGCCATTACATTTTGCCCCACACATAGGCTTTATTTTTGTTTCCTTTAAATTTCTTTTTTTATGTGTGTGTACAAGAAAATCATCAGATAATGATACCAAATTGCAGTAATAAATGCTTCTGTTAAACTATTTATTTGAGCTATTCAAAAAGGGATAGTGCATGTTATAAATGATATGTTACCAGAAACGGGTACGCCCTTTTGTATTTGCACAGGGTTATTCTAATATAATATGATGCATGCTACTTTTATGTTCACAGCTATCTAAAAACATGACCTTTATTCTACTTGGTGCTGAACATGGTTAATATTGATATTACTTCTTTTGTACTAAAGGCTTTAGCTAACCATGTGTCGTTGTTTCAGTTTTTACAGCATACTTAGTAGCATGTGGTTCCATTTTCATGATGGAATTTATACAGCTATAAAATACTTAATGTGATCTGTATCTAATGAGAACACCAGTACCAAGACATCTTGGACTTAATTAATGGACTTTCAATATAACTTTCATTTCCTTTTTTGTTACAGTCCTGAGTTTGCCACTAAATCATTTAATATATTTTACTTTAAAATGATGAGTTGGCATTATTAGGCCTTTCCAGTTGCATTCAAATTGTATTCAAATCCATCTCTTTCTGCCCAGTAGATATTTTGTTGAAACTTGTTGAGAATATTTTGATAATAACTATATGAAGGTGGGATTTTGTCTTTTAATGCATCATTTGTTATGTTTTTTTTTTTTTTTTTTTTTTTAACTTTGGCATTAGTATGTGTTGCATTAAGGATTTGTTTTTATAGAATTACTATAGAAACTGAGAAACAAACATATTTTTCATACTTTGGGGCTGATGTAAGGATAGCCATACAATTGCAGCTGCAAAATCCAAATTGCCTAGCGGCCAGGAAATTATTTTGCACTGCAGCCTATGCAAGCTTAACAGCAATGCAAATTACTCAACATACACAAATAATGATATATAATAATAATGCATTCACAATGAGCACAGCCTGTGCATTAGGCTATTTAGTGGCCGCACTTACAGCCCAGAGGTGAGGTAGGAGTACAGAGAGCAGTAGGCACTGTTTGAGATTTGCGGTGCTCGTGATACACGGAAAAGAAAAGGACATTTTTCTGAGGAGGAGCTGAGAGTCCTTACAGCTGAGGTCATTCAGCATGTCAGTCTTACCAGGAGGACAGTCAACCAAGTGATGAAAAGATGAAATTCAGCTTTTAGGTCTAGGATGACCTGCGGCGTGAGATTATAACGTCATACCACCCCATCCTCTGGCATCCCAAACAAAGTGACTCTAGGTTTGAATATGTGGGGTCTTCTCCATCTTGCCTTAATTACTCATTTCTACAATGGTTTGCACCTTGCAAGAAGAGGTGCAAAGTTTTTGGAGTGTCAGCAATTGCGTAAGTGCAAGGCAAAATCCTATAGCTCATTATAATGTTTGCGCCCGCTTAGAATTCCAGAATCCCGTCAATTCCATGCTGTTTTTTCATTTGAATATATTTCAATATCATTTAAATAGGATAATGATGGCAAAGTGCTAATATGATAGCGAGTGCAGAACGGCAGGTGAAAACCATTCTTTACACACGCCATATTTTTAGTAGCTGCTAAAGTCTTATTTTACGGCCTCTAAACACGGTTTGCAACCGCAAATCACTTTGCATGTATCCTTACATCAGCCCTTGTATGTGCTGATCTATATTTTTTTTAGATTATACACTGAACAAAAAAATAAACGCAACATGCAACAGTTTCAAAGATTTTAGAGTTACAGTTCGTATAAGGAAATCAGTCAATTGAAATAAATTCATTAGACCCTAATCTATGGATTTCACGACTGGGAATACATTTATACATCTGTTCATCACAGACACCTTAAAAAAAAAAGGTAGGGACGTGGATCAGAAAACCAGTCAGTATCTGGTATGACCACCATTTGCCTCATGCAGCACGACACATCTCCTTTGCATAGAGTTGATCAGGCTGTTGATTGTGGCCTGTGGAATGTTGTCCCACTCCTCTTCAATGGCTGTGCGAAGTTGCTGGATATTGGCAGGAACTGGAACACGCTGTCGTACACGTCAATCCAGAGCATCCCAAACATGCTCAATGTGTGACATGTCTGGTGAGTATGCAGGCCATGGAAGAACTGGGACATTTTCAGCTTCCAGGAATTGTGTACAGATCCTTGCAACATGGGGCTGTGCATTATCATGCTGAAACATGAGGTGATGGTGGCGGATGAATGGCATGACAATGGGCCTCAGGAACTTGTCACGGTATCTGTGCATTCAAATTGCCATTGATAAAATCCAATTGTGTTCATTGTCCGTACCTTATGCCTGCCCACGCCATAACCCCACCGACACCATGGAGCACTCTGTTCACAACATTGACATCAGCAAGCCGCTCACCCACACGACGCCATACACGCTGTCTGCCATTTGCCCGGTACAGTTGAAAGCAGGAATCATCTGTGAAGAGCACACTTCTCCAGCGTACCACTGGCCATCGAAGGTGAGCATTTGCCCACTGAAGTCGGTTACGATGCCAAACTGCAGTCAGGTCAAGACCCTGGTGAGGACAATGAGCACGCAGATGAGCTTCCCTGAGACGGTTTTTGACAGTTTGTGCAGAAATTCTTCAGTTGTGCAAACCCACAGTTTCATCAGCTGTCCAGGTGGCTGGTCTCAGATGATCCCGCAGGTGAAGAAGCTGGATGTGGAGGTCCTGGGCTGGCGTGATTACATGTGGTCTGCGGTTGTGAGGCCGGTTGGACGTACTGCCAAATTCTGTAAAACAACGTCGGAGACAGCGTATGGTAGAGAAATGAACATTCAATTCTCTGCAAAAGCTCTGGTGGACATTCCTGCAGTCAGCATGCCAATTGCACGCTACCTCAAACTTTGAAACATCTGTGGCATTGTGTTGTGTGACAAAACTGCACATTTTAGAGTGACCTTTTATTGTCCCCAGCACAATGTGCACCAGTGTAATGATCATGCTGTTTAATCAGCTTCTTGATATGCCACACCTGTCAGGTGGATTGATTATCTTGGCAAAGGAGAAATGCTCACTAACAGGGATGTAAACAAATTTGTGCACAAAATATGAGAGAAATAAGCTTTTTGATAAAACATGGGACCATGGGAGCAGCACTTTACATGTTGCGTTTATATTTTTGTTCAATGTATCACTTAACCTTAAAAATGGTTTGGTACACACTAAAATTAGCGGTCGTCACCCAAGTCGTCGAGCTCCACCTCGTCCATATTCCAGGTTATCACAATTTTTAGCAAATTACCTGCATTTTTCAATAGTCTACCACCATATTCCAAACCTGGGGATTCAAAAGTAAAACCAAAACACTCACTTGTTCAACAACACTTTATCAGTGTTGTTGAACATGTTAGCTTGACTGCACAATGGTATTTAACTGAGGGGGGAAAAATATTATTTTAAGTATAATGCTTTAGTTAAAAAAAAATGTAAACAACTGTCATCCATGCTCAGTTTGGGAAGTGAAGCACCAGCGAAGCACAACCCTCCCCAAAACTGCATCCCTCTTCTATGAATGGAAGGCTTAATAGAGATCCTTACTATCACTGGTTGTTCCAAGTACCCATTAAAAGAAAATGATTGATCTTATGAACTGGACTGGTTCCACCTATAGCTCTCCTTTTTGTAATAAAAACTTAATGAGGCCAATGATAACACTAACAGAGTTGGACTATTGACACTGAATAAAAAATCCAGAGTCTCTGGAGAAAATCCCTAGGTTAGGCGGGTGTGGATCACAGTCAGATAATATATTTGACCTTGCAAGCGTGAGCACCCTCGCTGCCTCTGTGAAAAATGCTTTCCTGTTAAAAAATGTTCCGCCTTTGCATCTTAAAAACAACATGACATTATAGAAAATCAGTAAGCTGGGATGACAAGTATCTACAAGCTTGTATTGTTTGCCTTTTATTTGTAATGTCTTGACAGAATTCATTATTATACAAAACTTAGACTTAATAATTTTACATTACAGCTAGGTCCAAATGTTTTGCATCACTTAGAATTGTAGAATTGAGACATGTTTTTTTTTTTTTTTTTTTTTAACTATATGAACATAATTTAGATCTTTTATTTAACATCATGTAATCAAATAAACTACAAAATCATATTGCAAAAGTCTACAGGAATCCATAGTAGTAGTACAGTAGTTCATGTTCGATATCGAAATGTCACATTTCTCAATTTTTGTTAGTTTTTAGTTAAGTATATGGAAAACTCCAAAGCGGTGTGTAATTCAATATGTTAATGTAACATTATTCAGCAGTTTTCATTCGACTTTATGAAGCAAAATGAGTTAATTCTATAGGTTGACCCTTCTGGCCATAGCTGTATATATTGTAAGTACATCTAATCAGTAGATATCGGTACTAAAAACATTGTAATTTATATAAATAAAGCTGTCATTTTTTATTCTCTGGACAAGAGGTATTTAAATTTGAAATCTCTGTAACATTTATTTTCGACCATCGGCAACAGCACTTGAAAACACCATTTGGTATACACAGGTTGAGAATTGAAGTCTCAAGAACTGATACATGCATTGTTACACACATTGTTTGCTGCTTTTCCCCTGAATGGTACAATATTAGGGAAAATGTACAATTGATATTCTCTCTCTATATATATATATATATATATATATATATATATATATATATATATATATATATATATATATATATATATATTATTAGCTTAAACTTAAAAATATATGATTATTTTAGATTAAACTTGTCATGAGTTTTAGAGCTGTATTGTTGAACAAGGCTTAACATTTTTGTGCATGAATACTTTCATAAAATACTTTTTTTTGTAGCTTGTTGGCTATTAGGGTGGAGGAGACAATTAAAATAAATTAACACTTGACTATGTACTTAAGAATTTGATTCCTGTTTATCAATAAAACATGATTATGCCTTAAATTAGATCCTGCACTTACTGAAAAGTTTGATTATAAGTAGTGTTACAGATTGTTGGTAATTCTCTCTCTCTCTCACGCTCCCTCTCATTGCATCGGTTGTTTCAGTAATTAAATAACTGTATTGAGCCTTTGCTTTTTGTGTGTTTGAGATTGCTGTATTTAAGAATAATATTTTTTATTTTTACTACTGTCCCCTCTTATTTCATTAAGTGTCAGAGCACAATTGACCTGGTGACCACAGAATCCAACAGAGAAAGAACTGAAGTTAATCACTGTCAGCTGAAGCCTCAGTAAAGGTCAAAGTTTTCCAGTGTGAAGAAAGGGAGGCTGGTCAGTGAAAGCAGCTACTATAGTGTCTGCAGCTGTGGAGACAAATAATTTTGGAATGCAACCACCAATCATGTTAAATAAAACATTTAATCCTATTTTATACTTTGTAAGAGAAAAACTACATTCCTGACTTTCCATTCTCTCATTGCTTACAGCTTTGATTGGGAAGGGTATCTCCCAATCAAAAGTGATAGACATGGCACCATGAACTGGCAGCTTGTTCAACTAATGAAAACTATAAATAATGAGAGGCAATACCAATGGTTAATTATAATTCACTTTTAGGAATTCACTAGCTAAAATACATATGATTTTATTTAATTTGCTAGATGGTGGCATTCTGTTACCTAATTTCCTTAAAACCATTTTTCACCTGTCATAAAAAGTTGGTTTAAAATGTCGCACAATGCTGGGGTTGAACTGAGAGGCTCGGATTACCGCAATTGAACTGAGTACAGCACAGGTGAATTCCAGTCCTTTTACAGGTTAATTAAAACAGTCTAGGTTAGTTAAAAGGAAATAATTACATTAGAGTCGAAAATCTTTTTGCATTAGTCCAAAAGGACATATATGGTACATACGGTGGCATTCAAGTGGTTAATGGATACTAATTTTAAACTTTGGGCAGCTAATGCAGGAAGGATTACCGAAAGGTTTTCATTAAGTGTAAGCTGGCGAAACTACTGTTTTATGCCCTTCTGTTCAAATCAGTGGATTATACTGTCACAAATAACTCACATACTTTATGATCTGGTGAAACAAAATGTGTATCTCTGCATAGTTATTTTTCAGTAAGCTATCTTATTCTGATTTTCTGGGTTAATTTTCCGAACAAAGGAGTCCTTATTGTGAATGATTGAGTGCATTTCAGGTGCAATCTATTCAATCAGTAAGATAAATTCTGAGCAGACATGACATAACAGTACAGCATTATTTCTACTAAAAACAATATGCACATTAAATTGGGCCACGCCAGCCAGAACAGGGTATTGTTGGGTTAATTGCCAAAAAGGTTTCTTAAATCTTGTGTTATTGGAAACTTGTCTGCTCTACAGTTAAATCTTCGAGCTGCAAGTCTCTAGTATGTTTCGTTTACCTCTTTGTATCTGTACCACTTCTTGACGTGCCTCACTTGACAAGGTTAAGCTGCTCTGATGATATGCAGTTGTGCTCAGCTTCGTTTTTCATAGATTCCTTCCGATAACCGTAACATGAACTCAGGAATATGTGTAAGAAGCTGAAAACGGACCAAGTGTTTTATATTAGAGCCCCCTATTCCCACATTCTGCAGGTCTCTGGGGACATGCAACACATGCTGCTGGTAAGCTGGTCCTCTTCCTGCAGTCCTTGTAGCGAGAGGACAGTCAACAGTTTCTGTTCAACTAAAAATTCTTCACATTCAAAAAGTATCTGAAGTGCAAAATGTGTGCCATAGTGATATTTTAACAGTCAAAATGCATGCAGAATGATTCAACTAATGATTAAACTGATCATAAATCAATTTTTCTACAACTATCAACATTTATGTTACTTGTAAAACAATATTCAGAAAACAATCCAGAAACTACAAATCACAAAAACTGCAAAGAAATTGATTATGCATATAAATACAAGCTTCATATTTTGTGTGAGGCCTCTCACATACCTACAACATGCTATATCATAAAATGGTCTGCTGACCTCATTCTGTACAAATCTGTCCAGCTGTAAAATAAGCATGGATTTGATGAAAACAAATGGTCATATATTTTAAAAGCCTGGGTTTCTTGGTGTAATGTGGAATAGATCATGCTCAGACTAAATACTAGGCCTATACTTCTGTGTGCAAATAACAGCCCTGTGTATCCAACAGTTACACATGGACAGTATAACATGCAATGCACTGTAAACTGCAACCATGCTTCCAGAACACTTAGAACAATTACACGCCTCTGTTAAACACATATAAAGTGCACTTGCTTAATACACAGAAAACAGAAAATCATGATTGAAAGCCATAATACATCCACAGTAAATTGCATGAAAGTATGGTAAAGTGTGGTAAATGCAAAAGTACCACTCTAATTAACTTTGGTAAACTATAAGGAGATTATTTCAGACAAGCTATGTTGTGCCTAGTTGGGACAGAAACATCTACTGGAATCGTTATTGATTGCTCCAGGTTTAGAATAAACCACACTGTTTTGGATGGTGAAAGAGGGACCCATGTCTTACCTAGGTCAGCATTTTCACAGAACTCCTATGTCATAATGATCTCTTCCATATCACGATTAATAAATCCAGTCTCCCTGAAGCTGTTAATGTACCTTAGTGTTATGAAGAGTAATGCTGCATGCAGGTTATATGGTACCCTGACTGTTATCTTGAATACTTTTCTGGCTGGGTGAAAGGGAGAAATTGGATGACATGAATAGTATTGTAATCATGGTATTGTAAAACAAAAAGTACTACAGCATTATACAGGTGGACAGGTATTTTGATTTACAATATAGTCTGGTGGGGACTGCTAGAAAGATGTATCTGAGATCACTGAAAATGTTAATAATCAGGTAGTACCTTTTTTCTTTTTTAAAGTAGCATTGTTAAAAATCCTAAGTCTTTAATTACAAATCTGTTATGTTAAAAAATGAGTTGGCAATGTTGAGAGACGAAGTTCAAGTTCAGTGTGGAGCAGGTTGTAGGTGAAATAAATCTATCCAGCTGTTGGTGAGCAGTTGCTAAGGCAACCGTGACACAATGTTTTGTTATAATGTGCATGAGACATTCAGTACGGACACTTCATTGCTTAATATAAAGTACAGGCCATGTGTTCAGCTGTCAAAAGGAAACACTGGTACATTTACTCAAGAAAAAAAAAAAAAATACTTGATACTAGCCTCTGAACATGAACAGAACAGGATGTTATTCTTATCTAATCTAGGACAGAACATGTTTTTTATATATAACTTATTTTTATCCTCAGAAAGCACTTAATAAACATTATTTTCTTTTCAATTTTTTGTTTTTCAAACATGTCCCAAGTTCCATATATGATTCGTAACTTCTGTAATCTTAGATGCACAGTGGTGTTGGGTGGTTGGTTTTATAACCCTATTTTCCCCATTATGATGATATTCAACAGAAATGAAGGTAAAGATAAGGCCTGCCAATCTTCTGAATTTAGAGTAGCAATGACTTGAAATAGGGTTCGTTTAGACCTGTACACATTTCTGCTGGCTAGGTTTGATTTGGACTTAGGCCTACTGATATTTCAGAGAAAAAAATAATAATCTGGGACATAAGAAATGGCAGCCCTTGGCTCAAACAAAGATTCATCTGTGCCAGTATCAAGGAGAACAACCTGCAAAGTCACTGCCTGCATTTCATAATCACGTGTGTCTCAGCCAGTTAAATGTGGTCATTATTTTTTGTAAATTGTACACGAGTAGGCGAAGGATGTTGCTGGAGTGCATTGCTCTTGCAATTGAAAATGGAGTCAGGATTAAGGAGAATGTTTTAACGGCTGCACTGTGGTGATATCTATTACAAATCAAGGAGACCATGCAAAACTGGACAAAGATGTCTTAGAACTTTGCAGTGCTGATTTGCAGAAGGAAAACAACTTCCAATCACTGTGTACCTGTATCTGGAACTCATGGCTAGACAATCAGGTGGATAGCATTCTCAGCATGGAACTGATGCTGCAGTGGTACCTCCAGCTTTTTCCTTGGTGGGATCACAAAAATCCCAAATCTCACCTGGAGCAATGGATTGCACCCTTAGTGTAGTAAATTATTTTCAGAGAATCCTTTCATCAGTATACACAAATGAAGTACTGTTATAAAGAAAATCAGGCATAGGTGCAGCTAACTGAGAGAATTTGAATAACAAGTTTAAGATTTAAATAAGCCCAAACCCTAACCCTAATCCAAACCCTAACATAACTAAGATTAGGGTTAGGGTTAGGGCAACGGCTCAAAGACCACATTTCATGTGTTTGAAAGAATGTAGTAGTTTTACATTGGCCCGTCTTTCTGTGCCAGATAAACAGCATGCCGAAAATCATATTGTTATGTTGATGCTAAGGGGTGTGTAAAGAATGAATGTAATGTATAATGAAAGCGCTCTCTTTCGTAGTCTGGTTCCCTTCATTGAACTTTATAGTCTTGAGCTTTTCCTTTTTGTATCAGTGGTCAAAAGAAAATTCAACTTACAGACATTGTATTTATATACATAAAAAAGCAATGTTAACTTCTCATGTCAAACATTTTATAATGTAGGTTAAAGCTATTAAATTGAAATTGCTTTATGAGATACCATCATTTATACAGTATATGATGAAAAACAGAGATGCATCAGTTGAATTTACTGATAACACCCCCCAACATCCACCCGCGATCAAAGCCTTGCAATTTACATTGATAACGTGCCTGTGTATTCCAGGATAATTGCCTCTTTTGTGAATTGTTAAATTTATTTTGATTTCTCAAACAACCCAGTTACAGCTGTATTTAAATAGATCTAGCACATGCATGGAAGTGTTTGTTAGACTTGTGACTTCAAAGCCTAAAATTAACCAGTACTGTCCTATTGTAAGTGACTCTGCATATAATGCACAGTTCACAGCTCACCTCTGTAAGGTGCTTTGTGAAGGTGGTCCACTATGAAAGGCGCTATTTAAAAATAAAGATATTATTATATTATTGCTACTGTTGTCTGTGAACTTGCAAATGTAATCCTTAGTCTTGTATTAAGTTGAGTACTACTGTAGCTAGTAGGTACTGTCTGCTGCTTATCTCCAGCTCTGTACTATCTTTCATATCTGTATTATCAGCAACAAACCTCAGGATCAACTGCTCTCCAACACTAGTACAGACCTCAGTGTTAAACTGATCATGCAAACCGAGTGCTGAGAGGACAGGCGAATAAGAGGAGTGCTGTATCTGCATTTTCTTACATTTTTTTCTTGTATGTAAAAAATAAAAGATGCATTTATAAAATAATATTCAATGACCCTTTCAGCACTGAAGAGAGTATGATATATAACACATTTGAATTACCTGTATAAATGTGGGCCATGGCATTTATTAATTAGACATTTGTGATTTATAATAAAATAGTGTCCTGCTAACAACCATATGCTGCATAAACTCTCAATTGATATGCCTAGCGATCAATTTGGTCATGTAAGAGATACAGTCAGAATTAGGTAATAGTAGGTGTTGTACTTACTGATAACATCTGCTCTGATCAAAAGGTTCGTGATACACATTGATAATGCACCCTTGCCCTTTCATCTAGGGTAATTACTTCTTTCCTTTTCGGGCACTTCCTTTTACATTTCTTTAGAGACCTCTAGTTACGGCACATTTGAATTGACTGAAATGAATGACAATGAATAGGTGTGCCTGGGCTGGGGATGGTAGTTCTAAGGTTACTCTATATTTATTGTTGTTAGTGGTCTGGCTCACCAAGCCAGTCAGTTTCTTCCAACTGAGCAAAAGTACAATGAAATGCACAACTTCATAAGCAGGCACTGTTAAGCACTTCTAATTTTCAGTTCTGCCATCGCCTTAATGCAAAATGAAAAGGGCATCTCAGCTGACATTAAAATGTGTGCACTGTTTTCTTTTGTAAACAGTCATATAGCCAGACATTGCTACAAAAATAAAATATACTCCATGCTTTTTTTTATTTTTTTTTAATACATTCACCAATTACTGGTAGTTTATATATATATATATATATATATATATATATATATATATATATATATATATATATATATATATATATATATATATATTTAAAAAAAAGCTTTATGAATAACTTATAAATACAGTCCTGACCTAATAAGAGTGACTAAGTGAAAGATACAAGTCGTGTATACGTCTTTATAGTGCAACGCAAAAAAAAACAAAAAAACAAAAACAAAACAAACCAAGTACCATGAAAAAGTGAGTCTGTCAGTCTCTAAGACCCAGATTCGTAAGTAAAATCTGGCCCCCTAAATATTCTTGTCTTGACTCTATCACCCCTAAGGACAACTATCTATCAAAATACTCAATTGTATGTTAATACAAAACTTGGTAGTAATATTAAGTAACAAGTAAAAAGTTACAGTGCGTTAGATTCTCAAAACATTTAACTCCAAGACTACTTACAAGCCCTTATGTTAAATATCAGTGTTGTTTATTTCTTGTTTTGTAATTTCCATGGGTACATTTTTATGAAAGGAATCTTAGTCCAGTGTTCGGTTTTTCTTTGAATACTGTACAGTAGGTGCCAGGAATATACATATACATGACGGCAACACTTTGATGAAAATTGTAATGAAGTGGGAATTTAATGTAACATCAGTACTCTGTTAACTGTATGAACTTACCAAATAACTAATTTACCTAAATAGGTAAATCATGTTAATAATCATTATTATGTAATGTTTTGCCTTGTTAGAGCAGAAGAGATTGTGGTAGTGATTGTGTGTAGAAACACATAACCCTAACCGGTTCCAATGTTGCCAAGGAGTTTTTGACTTGCACAAATAATGTGAATTCATAGTACACAGATTTTTTGTTTCTTAATCAGAGCCATTTATCTGTGGATATGTGAGTGTATCTACTTCCTGTAAATGGTTATTCTATCCTGGTTTTGCTTGGCACCAAAGCCCAGCTGGGTTTTGTCTGTCGTGATCAGTGATTGCGATCACAACAGTGACATTTTAGTGCTGGTAATTAGCAGGATTCTACCTTAATGGCTTTGACTGGCATTGAGCCCCTGCTGTGTAAAGTGACAGTCTGGCCATGTATCCAACTCCACCAGCTTCCGTCAAAAGATGCATGTGTTCTTCTTTTCTTCAGACACAGATTCAGATACTGTGCTTATAAAAAAAAGGTCTAAAATGAGAATAAAGATGCAAATGTGGCATGCAGTTACATAAGCCAAGCCAAGTTAAACCAATGAAAGTTAAAACTAATCACTCGTCTTTAACTGGACAGTAAAACACACTGGGGCTCTTCACTGTATAAATAGACAGACAAGATGGGAGGCAGCAATTATCCCTTCCCTTGTAAATATAGATTTAGCTAAGGCAGAGTACACATAAAGATCGTTTATTTAATAAAAAATTATATATATATATATATATATATATATATATATATATTATATATATATATATATCATATATAGATCTATCTATACATCTATAGATAGATAGATAGACTGAGTTTCGCCCAGCTGTTAAACTGAGTACTTTAGGTGCCCAGTAGAACACCAATAGTAATGTAATGCTGCATATGAGTTGTGCTATCCTGAGTAAATAATACTGTAGATTATAAATTAGCTTAACCTTGACTGATTCTTATGACTTCCACTGGAAATCAAGATTATATAGTATAGAATATAATAAAAATATGTTGCTCATACATAATTCTTGAACATCTATCCTATTTTGTTGAAACTTTTGGATACAACAAAATGTATAGTGACATTGTTTTGTTTCTGCCCAGCAACACAGATTTCATGTTATTGTCTCCCCCAGTTGCTAGCTGTTTTTGATCTGTTTACTCAAGGCATGCTATCTGTGCTGCTAGCCTTCTAAGTCACCAGTTGATAGAGGCCTTTCACATCCGCCCTAGCTCCTGGCTTCCATGGAGACAGCATGTACAGCAGAGCAGATTTGACAGAATACCATAAAAGAAATTTGCTTTAGATTGGATACTGAGCAACTTGTGGTATGTAGAAATGCAGGTGAATGAATTTGCACATCCTCTCAAGTAAACAGGATGGAGAAATCCTAACATAAAACTAGTTTCTTATCACCAAGCCTCATTAAGGCAGCAGCGGATGCTAGGAACTAGGCTGAAAGTAATTTCTTTTTTTCACAATGAAAAACTATACAAAGCCTGAGTCAGCTTGATTTGGTGACCTAGTTTCAGCAGTGTTTGTTACATTACTAAATGGCGAAGCTGACAGATAACTTCCTAATGTAATTGACATGTTCATGCATCCTCAACACTGAGGCTTCCTCTGGCTGGGAAGCTAAAAGCTAGATGCAGACACAGACTCAACTGTAGGGTAACTACTGTATGTCGTTTCATTTTAAATCAACCTTTGATTTATGGTGAAGAAGGCAAATAATTGTGACCTTATTAGTATTAAATATTCTGCCATTATGCAGTGAAAACTACTACTGAAAGTATAAAAGTACCCCTTTTATCATTCTCAGGAAGCTCAAACTCAGCAGAAAAGTAACACTTTTCAGAAGCTGTGTGCCAGACACTGGGAAATCATTTAGTTGCTGGCAGCAATAGTGAATATTGCTTCTGATCTATGAAGTGAACAGTAACTTGGAGAGTAGAGTTTCAATAAGGTAACTGTGTACCTGAGCCCATTGGAGAACACTGCTTTAGCCCAGCTTGATCTCCAATAGTGTTAGGTTAAGAGCCATTTATTTTTTGTACACATTAAAAAGTGACATCCTTGGTCTCCCCCTTCTCCCCCTCCTCTCTGTCATTACACATCTATGTCTTCTTTTCTAACTACATGCACTATATATTTTATATTACTACATCTACTATATATACAATATAGTTTTAAGTACACAGATTCATTTGATGTATTTTTTACTGAGATATGTTTAATGTACAGTGCATATGTTCCAGCCCTAAAATATAGGACTGAGATGGGTGGAGAAAATACAGAGTTCCAAAGGCTTGTGTACATTAAAAAGAATAACTAATAAGAAGCAAATATAGATTTACTATGACATGGCATGCATGAGAGGTAAGATTTTAATTATTATTTTCCTCCAACATACTTATTTAGTTTTATTTCTTAAAAGTTCTGTGCTAAATAGCATTTATCATTTTTTGGGCATATGTGATTTGATAACTGTGAAAGAACCATTACAGATACTGGAAGAATTAATTGGTGGTCTGATGCCTAGATTACATTGCTGTTTCCATTTGTCATATTGAAACTGTGAAAATATTCTGGCTGACCACAAATAGTATTAACTGGAAATGCCTGGACACTTCTATGAAATTTGCAATTTGTTTTAGTAATTAGAATTGAAGCATTGTAGATAAAATGGTTGTTTTCAGGTCCAGTCCTATGTGGTTTGATTGTTTTTTTATTTTATTCTTAATTTTCTTTTGCATTGTTGCCACAATAAAAAAAAAAAAAAATAATAATAAAAAAAACATTTTCTAACTCTGCTTTCCATATGTGACAACATTCCTCAATGTTATCCAAACGGATGCTTGTTAATAGCTAAGCCAGAGGTAATACAATGAAATGAGTGTCCTTGCTAAATAAAATAACAGCCAGAGTGATAGGGTGCACCTGCTTACAGACTATAGACATGCTCAGTATGAGAAGTGCATGATATGGTCAGCCAGCACAGCTGCTCTGTTGCCATAGTAACCCCCCTATTTAATACATGTATAAGCATCTGGGAAGTCTGGACCCCAGGTTTGCTAGAAGTTATAATATTATTTGAACGACGCCACTACTTTAAGAAACATTAATCATGTATAGGCTGTAAATCAATATCTGCACAATGCTAAGCAGCTTATGAATCAATGTGTTTTAATGAGACTGACTTGTAAGGGTTATTGTAGGTAGAGTTTTATCCTTAATGGTGGAGGACCTTACTCTATCTTAAGTGACCAGTTTAGGATCTAGTTATGTGGCATTTCCATACTCTGCTTTTAACATCTTAGTTTCGTGAGTACATTAAAGGGGTGTTACCTTTATTTCTATAGACAAACTATTGAGTTTCAGAATGACTAATGTTCTCTGCAAAAGCTGTGTTTTTATACAAGTTGCTGGAAGTAATTGTTAAACAAACTGTAAACAAATATGATATCATAGAGGGGAATACAGCATATGAAGTTTGAGTATGATATCCAATGATATGGAAGGTATGGACATTTCCCTCTATAACAGTTGGGTTAGATGAACGTTTCTAAGATGTTATTATTGTAGCCTTTTATTATTAATATTTAATTGTGTTAGAAATATGGGTTATAATTTTGGGAACCATTTTGCGTACAATAGAAATTGTTATCTGAAATAATTTGTCTTCAAGGGGAATCAGGATGCAGGGAATTCATGTTGCATTTTAATATTACAGTGGAACACAAGCAAATTGGTTAGTAATGCTTAACATTTTATTTACTAAAACACCCTTTTTTTTTTTTTTTTTTAAATGCCACCGCTATCCTCATACAGCTTTTAAAAATACAAAATAAAATAAAAAAAAAAAACTACTATAACTGTGTACAATCATGAAATGCTAACAATGAATAAAAAGTCATCCATTATCGTTGCACAGCACTTTCATTATCAGTTTTTTTTTTTTTTAACTGTAAATAATTCAACGAAAGAACTATACCACTGAACTACCTAGTGAAAAAGCCTCATGTCGTTTAACTAAAGCTCTGCAGTGTCGTGCAGAGGTCAGTTAGTTGTTAAGCCCTAACACATTAATGGATCAATTGTTCTTTTCTTTTGTGAATAGAAATAGAACACTATTTGTAATCTTGAAAACTTGTATATCCTTGTAATCTTCATGTACATACATAGGTATGTGCAGACAGTATATACTCATAACATACATGTCCTACGGCACGATGCTCCCTAGTTGGCAGATTCGTTTTAAAACAAACTGCCACCACTATCACTCTCACTACAGCAAGCACAGTACAACACAAAATAAATAATACATAAAAAAATACAGACATGGTGTGGCAGAGTGTCTCGCCCCTTTTTTTATTATTGTTTCGAATTATGATTTATGTGTTGATATTATTATAATTTGTTATTTTTATTATGTATTGTTTGGCTGGACGAGCGAGACGTCGTCTGACAGGTTATTGTTTTTATTTTTAAATACCTTGTGAGGATGCGTGACTGATCAGCTACTGATAGCTGACAGTCACACATCCTTATTTAATCTCATGCAGACGATGGCCAGGGGGTAATAAGGTAATTAATTAATAACTAGTTAACCCCTCGGCCAGAATATAAAAGCCTGCAGCTGTCTACGCTCAAGGTGGAGTATAAGAGGAGAGACGTAAGTCTGGGGAAAAAAGAAAGAAACAATTGCTACGTATGCTGGTTTCGCAACCAGCATACTATTTGTTTACTATTTTTTTGTTTGGCCCTTGTTCCCATTTGTTTTGTGTTCATTCCTCACTGTTTGGAGTCTGTGTTACTGGTCTGACGTTACAACTGCAAGCCGCTTTTTATATATGGACATTGAACCAACCAAACAAGAACTCGGAAACACCAGTAACAAGAATTTAGAGATGTTTTTTAAAAAAGCAAGAGCATGTAAATGAAGAAAACATTTGCTGGTAAAAACCCTTACTGTATAAACCTCACAAATGTCCTGTTAATCTGTAATATTTGAACAGATGAACAACTGACAAACAATACATAAACTTTAGGAAACAGAGAAAATACAGTATATAAAATAACACGTGGGTTAGAATATATTAGTATCACACAATAATACTGGGTGCCACACATGAATTACTGCACACAACCAGCTCAAGGCATATATTATTGTGTGATAATATATTCTGACCTATACTATATTGAGAAAATATATTTATAATGCAATGGACAACTCAGAAAAATAATAATAAAAAAAAATCTATATTCAGTTAGGGTATGGGGAAAATGTTGTTAAAAGTCCTTTATTCTCTCCCCATTCAGATTTGTAAAATTGCATTGCAAAAAAAGTTGTATGACTGTTTTAGTGAAACTAATCAAAGAATGTTGAATTAATGTATGTATTTACTGCTGACAAAACAATGAATTCATGAGGAACAGGTTCCCATCCTCTATGTGATTTTGAACCCCAAAGCTTAAAATTGTCACATTGTGAACACTGAAAAAATGAACATAGTACATAATAAATAAAAAATAAAAAGTTGAAAAATTAAAGAGGTGTGCCGAGTAAGGAGTAAAAATAAGTAGCTGTAATGAGTATGAGGATTTTATTTTATTATTATTATTATTATTATTATTATTATTATTATTATTATTATTATTATTATTTATGTATTTATTTATTAAACAGATGCCCTTATCCAGGATGACTTATATTTACAACATATCACAATAAAAGGAACACATTATACAATATCACATTACAAATAAGAGCAGTTATAAAGTACAGTAAAATCAGTAGAAAGTAAGTTCAAATTCAAATAACTGCAAAATAAAAAATATAGTAAATAATTACATTTAAGTGTGAATTTGACTAAGTATAAGTAATGCATGAATACTAGTTTTTTTAGGACACTTCCAGTTCTAACCCTGACAACTTCTGCTGGCAAAAATACAATAATTTTTTAAATGGTTAAACAAATCAATAAAGATTGAGCACAGTTTGATAACTTAAATTAAACAACCAATAATGTTAAATCATCTTATTTTTTTCTAAATGTAAAATGTATTATTTCTTTATTTAGAGGATGCCTTTATCCAAGGCAACTTATAGATACTAGGGTGTGTGAACTTTGCATCAGCTGCAGAGTCACTTACAACAATATCTCATCTGAAAGATGGAGCACTAGGAGGTTTAATGATTTGCAGAGGGTCAGCAGCTGAGATAGGCTTTGAACCTGGGATTTCCTGGTTACAAGGCGTGTTCTTTAACCACTAGACCACACAGCCTTCTATACATGCAAATACATATAAAATAACCTACTTTTTAAAATTGACCAAAAGTAGTCCTCATAATGCAAGAAAGAAGTAGATAATTAAAAATCTAACATATCTGAAGGTGGATGAGTTATATGTGCTGTCCCACATTTAAAAGCTGCTTAAGATAAGGTTTAAAATAACATTTAAAATAACATCTTTTGAAGTTGGACTGCTACAGCTTTTAATTTTGTCCCCATCCAAGATATACATAAAATTTAATGCAACAAACGACATCATAAAAAACAAAGCTGCACCTGTGTTTTTGCAGTAATGATCACATCCTGTTCAGAGGAAAATCCTGTTTTCCTGTAAACAAGCATGTCTCCCAAGTGTCGCTTTCTGAAACCATAAGCTTCCGGACTAAGGCAACAAATAAATATTTGAATATCAACAATGAAAGCTAGAACATCCTTAGATTTACGGGAATGACTTTGTTTTACAGTAAATTCTACCTCATCACGGATGTGGGATGGATTAAGTAAAAAAAAAAAAAAAAATAATTGTGGTTTATTATCAGCTTTTTTTCTAATGTGGTGTTGTGTGATAATCTCGTGTTATCTGCAAATGAAACCACGAAAACTGCTTCTGCTGTAAGGCAGCATTACATTGTAATGAAACCTTTAAAAAAATGATAACAAAGGAAAAATAAAAATGTTGTTAAAACAACTTAACATTTTTAGGGTTTAGTTTTTTACTTGACCTAATAGAATAATTATCCACACGGCAGGTCAGAATTCCATTTCAGTGTGCCATTTTGTATTCTTACCAATATTGACATACTTCTTGTCGAACATATTGTTTTTAACGCCAGAGGCAATGCAACGCTCCCTCCAGAATCTCCAGTGAAGACTGTCAACTTTGTACAGCTAGGATGCAAACCTGCGCTCCCCTGACTCTTTGACTCCCTCTGCGCACCACACGGCAGTGCTTTTACCAGGTGAGATGCTCTGGGACCTAAGTTATTCATTTTTATTTGAAAATAAATAATGTATAACTCTAAATTAATCACTGTGCTGTATTCCTGTTAACACCACTAAATATAATAATAATACAGTTTTAGGGTATTATTACTATAATTTAGCAGACACTTTTATCAAAAGCAACTGACACAGACTTGGGGGTGAACATGTCTTCTAGCGTGCAAAAACATGCAGGTCCATAAATTGGAAGTTTCAAGTAAAAGCCATGCAAGTATAAAAAGAAAGCATTATAAACACACCTTGCACAAAATCTATATTATCTTTGCAGTTATTATTTTCCAAGTTCAAATCTTGCAAAGTGTTTTTTTTTTTTTTTTTTTACAAACATTTACTAATGTCACTGATACCACATAAAAATGTCATGTGAATGTTACAGGTTTAGACGCCAGAACATTACCACCCACACATTCTCACAATTCTACAGATAATTGGAGTTTTCTAAGCAAATACACAGAAATTTCCTCCACAAACTAGTCACAACACCCTTGGTACAACTAGAAATTGGTTTATGTTAGAGGCGTTCAAATGCTGTGTTAAAGTAGAGGCTGGAGGCTGGCTGAACTGTAATGAGGTTTAAAAAGTGTGAGCCTTAGGTTGTCGAAGCATACACCGATTCTGTACTAAGTCTGTATATCATATTTAATATTAAATGAGGAGGAAATCTACAATTTTTCTATTGAATTGACTCTAATGTGAGAAAATAACATCTACATGGCTCCCAATTACATTATGCCTTATAGAGTAGATAATGAATAAACATATACAATAATTAAATATTAATTCAAATGTTAATTAAAACATCTATTTTATGTTGTTGTGCTCCCCTTTATGTGTCAGGTAAAATATGTTGGTTTGACAAGGTCTGCTGGTGGTTTAAAGTGTTGAAATGCTGAACATTTAATGACAGAAATTCAACTGTCTGCATCTTAACGAGTAAACACTGTGAAACTAAATATTACCAGATAGAAACACGTAACAATGAACAATTCAATATTAGCTGATGTATCAATTTTTTCACTATAAAAAAACAAACCCAGAAATAGTAAAATATTAGTCTTTTAAAACTAGGTTGCATGGGAACTTTCCTGTGCAGTTTAATAATGACTCCAGCATGACCTTGTTGATTTGAAAGCTCTTAAATGCGCTGAAAAGATTCAAAAGGCATTGCTTCCTGTATCAGTGGCATTCCTTTATACATCACAGTGGTTCACCCCTTCCCAGCTGCTATATCTCATTAACAGGCATTTGACCAGAGTGCTGCAGACTTCAGAGTGTTGACACTTGAAAGGCCTAGGCAAGCGCTGGCAGGCCATCCACTATGGCAACAGGAAATCACCTCAAGACAACATTGAGAAAACAGCAGCTGCAGAAAATCCCCAAAGCAGTCTGCTCTTGAAATATTTGTATGTATGTACAAGACTTGTGAACAGTGAAAGGAAGAGGATATATTACATGGAAGTAATGCATTCATGTTGCTATTTATAAAGCTTAACCTTTTCAATGCTCATGAATGTTCTCTATGTAACTGATGAAATACATCATAGTCAGAGGTTGGTTTAATGTTGCTGGGTTTTTTTTGCCTGCTTGATGGCAGTTAACACAACCATTAAAATATATAAATAATTCTTACTATACTATACTATTATACTGTTTTTAAGCAATCAGGCCAGCGATATTGCTGTAATTGAAGACATAACATAATGTAATGTTATTTTGTTGTCAAATAAACAAGGATGATGTTGTTACCATTTTTACCATGGCCCATTTATTTATTTATTTATTTATTTATTTAACATATGCTCGTCTTACCTTGTTATCCCTTAATTATTAAAATGCAGTCACTGCAATTTGCCCATAATAGGACCTGTAAATCCATATTTTGAAACATTAGAAGTTCTCTTTTGTTAGTTCATTTTATAACAAAACTAGTATTCATTAAGTTGAAGTAATGCCAACTTTCAGTATTCACTGTATTAGTCTAAAGACAGTTAAAGCTTTTTTTATTAAAGAAATCTCAATAAACATCTGTAAAACTACATATCTTTAACTAGCTAACCTTGCATGCACTTAACCTCTGAAGGACTGGGTTCAAATGCAGCTTGGGTCACAAGCAAAATGAGATTCAGAGTCACAGCTTGGCCATTAGGGGACAATAATCTTTATGATAAAACCAGCACACAATGTGTCACTGTTGTCATTCTCTACTTGGCCTCAGAATGGGAAGAGAATGGTCAGGTCAGGATAGATGTGCACCGATAGAGATATATGGGAAAGATTTCATGACATTACTCATGGTGCTCCCAACACTGCTATCGCAACAACCAAAGCCACATAACCCAGTTTTAGGACTAAGTACACTCAGATTGCAAATCCCTGCTCTGACTTGAAGCCTCCTTGGGGCAAGTCAGCCCCACCCAGCTGTAAAATTGGAGAAAGCAGTACCCCAGTGCAAAAGACCTGTTACATACCAAGCAAACTATCCTGTGCAATTGAAACAAAGAAAAATCCATCTCAATAACAATATGATGAATATCAGTAGCTGGGATAGATGCCGGGACTGCAGGACATTTTGAACTCTTACATTATAAAAAATAAAAAGAATTGCAGAACTGCATTAATAATGTTAGCGATGAAGCCTTTAGAATGTAAAATGCTTGTCTCAGTCACAAAAACATAATTTATTAGCAAAAAAATATATTTTCTGTTTTTCCCCTTGTACAAGTTTGTATTGCTTCCCTGAGCCACATGACATGATCATGATAATAACTGTGCCAGAGGGACAGGATGGCAGGGCTTGAAAGAGATGAAGCTTGTTATATATCTGCAATTGAAACTATTTAAGAGAGGCCAAAGACTGAATGGGCTGCAATTAAAACTACCTTTACTGAACGCAAACAACCTGGAAAGCTAAGTGAATAGTCTGGTGAATAGAATGGTAACTTGATTGTGGGAATGCAGACTAAATATTATTTTACATTGCCTGAAGGATATATAAATAAGTGTGTTTTATAAGGGTTGTTTTTAATCACCGTGTGCATCAAACCCTATTTCACAAAGTAGATATGACATTCTGTTCTTCAGCATCTAAACTTCCTGTGAAGTGCCACAAAGCATGTTCAGTAAACCACATAGAAAATCCCTCTTCATCTGTTATGCAGCAGAGTTTTTTTTTCCACATCCTCTTGTTTGACTTTTGATGAGTTTTCACTTCCTAGCTTACAGGTACGGTCATCCACAGAACCTTGACTCTGCCTGAGTAAAATGAAAGGGTGTTCACACTCCACTGCAGTATAGTATAGCAAGGCAAGTATAGCAAAGAGCTTGCAATGCTTACTGTATCATTTAGCTTAACCTGTACTACTTTTCCAGAGAAATCTTAGCTATGGTAGTTTATTTAAGCTTTGCAAATGAGGAATCTTTCCCCTTTGTGTGATGTTTAAACACCCTATTAATGGGAAGGTTTCTTATGAAGTCATTCATGTACCATGCTACAGCATCAGGACTTCAGTGTTATATTGGTTCCATTGTGTTACCAATACTGTTCTGCTAATGATTGGTTCTGCTGGGGTTTATTTAGGTTTTTGTTTGCAGTTTAGTTTTGTTTTTGTTTTACTTTCTATAAGGATAGGCTTACTACAAAATAACCTTTTTACTTGATCATGGTACCCTTTTATCTACCTGAACAGGGTGGCAAAAACTAGCGAATAAAGCTGTCAGACAGGTACATCATTTGGGGGGCAGTTTCAGTGAGGTTAAAAGGCTTAAAAGAAAGTGTTTATGCTTTGGGTCATAGAAAGTGCAGCGACTAACCAGACAATGTAACGTTGTTGAATGAAACATTCTCTTTTTTTCTTGCCAAACATTGCAATGCTACTATGTTTTAAAATTGCTCTGTCTAAAAAAACATCATAGCAACAGCCTCTCCCAAGTTATTGCGATGATTTGCATTTGTTGAAATTCAAAATGAATGATAGCAGCTGTTTGGTACATTGGCAAAAGAGAAAGGTACGTTTTACCCATAATTCAAGTGTTTATGATGTGTTTTGGGAACTTGTCAGTAAAAGTTCCTAGCTTATAAGATCTATCATATCACAGCAACTAAGCAAATAGCAAAATAATAGCCAGGGCCGGAGTCAGCACCCGAGCAAGTGCCTGGGGCCCCTGCACCAGATGGGGGCCCCACTCACATACAGAAATATAAATGTACTATTTCTGTGCAAACTATCCTTTCAGCCTTTAGGACTAGAAATGTTTAGTTTTCACTCACCGAAACTATATGCCTGCAGTGCAGTGAAACTTTTCAGATCTCCCCTTTTTGTTTTTTTATTTTCCTGCTTATTCCCGCCTCTTCTCACTCCCTATTTGCTTCCCCAGGGATGTGTATAGCCTAAAGCTATTGGCTGATCTCGACATATATTATACAAATGTGCCAATTAAAGGTATCCTATAATTGGCACATTTGCTTTCCAACAATGAAGACTTTCATTTCACAAGCATTTTGTCGAGCCTCACTATCATAACGTCTATTATTATCATATCACACCTGAATGCCTATTAGAATTATATGATTTTAAACCATCAAAATAAAAACACCTCCAAATAAAAAGAATCTCAAATCTGGATGACAAAAACAGAAGGAAAAGTCTACAAAAAAAAAAAAAAAAAAAAACAATTGCAGTAGGTACACTGTCAAATTTCTATGTAAATTTTAAAAATATTCTTTCTATAAAGTATGTCTTCTGTTTTATGTTAATTGTGTACTAACTAAGCTACAGTAAAAAGAAAATGCATTAAAATCATGTAGTTTAAATAAAAAATAATCCTTTACTATTTTCACAGTGTACAGTAATGAGTAAAATTCAGCAGTATGATTTATTTTGTGTTACCAGTAGGCTAAAGTAAAAATAAACTGTGCTACAGGTAGTCATTTGATTTGTGTATAGGCCTACTGTACAGATTTATTACATTTCTATTTTTATTTCATCGCATGTCTCCAAACATGTCTGGTTTAACAAGGGACTACTGATTTATGAAAACTTTTCTGATAGAAAAATATCTTGCGTTTGGGGGTGAAGGGGGCAAGGGTCCTCTGGAGGTCCGTTGCCCGGGGCCTGCAAAAACCTAATAACTACTGCAAGCAAAGAGAGTCTGTTCTCTGTTTTAAATTTGGTTAAAACCTATTTACGAACTTCCATGACCAATCCTCGTCTGAGTGTTATGTGGTTGTAATGGCAACTGAAAAATTATTGGTAAAAAAAAGGATTTTGATGTCCTGGTTGAGATCTTTACAAAAATGAGGCCTAGATGATATCCACTGCTTCACTGGGTTTACTCATGCAATGCCAGAGTTTTTTTTTTTTTTTTTAAGTTAGTTGCAGATTTTATTATTATGGAGAGAGGGCCCCTAAATGCAGTCTTTGCATAACCCCCCCCCCCCCCCCCCCCCAAGCCTTTTGCTTATTCATTTATCTAACGCCCCTGCTATCAGATAAAGAAATAATCAACCTGGCATAGTTGTGGTTGAGATGATTAACAAAGGAACAACATGTTTGTATTAATACAAAATGGTGTTACAGTCCTTTTTTTGCCATGATTTTATATTTTAAAGAATGCTATTTACTAATCTAAATCTGCGTGTTGTGTTGGGAGAGAGATAGAGATAACTGGCATGCTCTCTCTCAGACAGAGCACCACGACAGTTTAGACTTTGTGTTGGACCCTGGGGAGGGATGGGAATACACTAGAACTGTAAATAATGCCACTGCAAAACACTGCAACAAGACTGATCTCCATAAACTACCTGTTTCTTAATGATAGATGCATACAATCTAGATGGGTGAACCAGAATAGCATGCCATTTCAACTTGGGATACAAACAATGTAATATTATTATTAAAAACAAGCAAGTTAATTTCTAATAAATACATGGAAATGTAATAAAAATACATCAAAATGTTTGATCTCTCTCTCTCTCTCTCTCTCTCTCTCTCTCTCTCTCTCTCTCTCTCTCTCTCTCTCTCTCTCTCTATATATATATATATATATATATATATATATATATATATATATATATATATCTATCTATATATATAGTATGCTGCATCAATTTGGTATTATAAAACAGCTCTTAATAGAATCCATTTTAACTAAACCCCTTATATATACCTTAGCACCAGTTAAACTTTATAAATCAGCAGTTTCTTGTGAATCTCAACACTAAGTGAAAGTTGTTAAAGCATTTAATCTCCATTTTACAATGGATCTGTACTTCCTAACTTTGGGGTCAAACCTATTGAGGTCAATAGAGATAAAATCACTCACAGGCATGTATTGCTCTTTTTATGATAGTAGCTCAGGGAAATTTTTTAGCGCCGTTATATAAGCATTATTGCCCCAATACAAGTAATTCTAGGGTACAAAAGTGGCTGCAATTAATTGTTTATGGTGGGCAGTCTAGGGCAATCTACTCCCTGTTCTATCAGAAACCCTGTCATTACATAGGGGCTGTCTCGTGCATGATCATGATGAAATCTATAAATACAAAGATACACATATGTGATTCTTCATTACAAACAAGGTTGTACAAAATAGAGATAACTAAAAAAAGATTGCAAGAATCTCTAACCTAACTCATACTCAGAAATAGGAAATCTTTTGTTCTGTTTACTAGAGAGCACGACTTTGAAATGTGAGTAACAATAGCAACGAGGGGGTAATCAACAGGAAGTGAAAGCAGACAACATCTACAAGTTAGCCCTTGTATGAACTTCTGCCCTTGGGTGACCAGTGCTGCTACAAGTCTGCAACAGGTCAAAAGGTTGAAGGGTGAACCAAAACAGTTCTTAATGAGTAAAAGGGAAAATTAAAAATTCTTTTGTCCCAGTATTCTTTTTTGCTTTAACTGCTTGAATCTAGCAGGGGGTGACTAGTGAAATAGTAACTTTAGACCTTAATGGTCTGAAGTTGAGTGATATAAAATATAAAATGTGCTGACTGCACAGTTGTACGGTTATTTAAAGGTTCATTCAAAATTCTTTGTTGGCACAACAAAACACTGTTATTAATATGTAAACCCATTTATCGCTTTTCTTCTTGAGCATTTGAAAACAAAAAGAATAGATCTTTATAAAATACACAAGTAAAATGCAATATGATTACTTATAGGGTTCTCTGTATCATGTATGATAATTTTCTTTTTTAAATAAAAAAAAAATATATATATATATATATATATATATATATATATATATATATATATATATATATATATATATATAGTCAGTAATTATAAGTATATGGGACAATTTTGTTTATACAATATAGTCATTTAAATCATAGTCTATTTGCCATGTACACGGTTATGTATTGTTTACTTGCCGTATGTAAAATAAAACACATAACATGGCTCATTCTATTATTTATCAGCAACGGTCAACATTGTTTACTTGCTATGTAAATAAATGGAAAACTACTGTTTTTATAAAAAATAAACAGTTACAAAATAAGTAAATAAATAAATAAGCTTACATCTTAATGAGGGCAGTTTTTATTATGGTAAATTATAAGCGCCAGAGTCTCTAAAGGAATTGCAAACGCTAATACAATATAGCTTTCAAAAGGCCTTGTTGTACAGTTATTGTGCATCATGTGAAACCAAATTTGCAGCAGTCAGGTCAGCCTGGGTTTTACTTACAGTGTCAGTTATATATAATGTTTACATTTGACCTGGGTAACCATTTGACCTCAGGGTGAAAAAAGTGTTTAGCTGACTTGATAAAGCTTGACACCAAACTTTACCAGACTTTTCTTGAGCAGCATATCCTCTCCAGATAATTGATAACCATTTTATGAGTGCTTCTGACATTACTTTTCCCACAGTCATTCTTGAAAATATTCTAAAAAGATCTGCATTCCATAATCAAATGAAACACTTTTGAAGGATAAGTAAGTAAATTCTTCCAGCAGCCTGAAACAGGACATTCTTGAGACAGTACAACAAGAGGCATGTCTATGTTTGGTATATTGGAACACATAGTATACATTTTGTTTAAGCTATCACTAGGTAAAGTAATATATACTTGGGGCAACTTGAGGCTGTTCCACATAGAAAGAAGACCTCCTGGCCTTTAGCATCACAGGTGGTGTGTTTGCACAACGTGAGCTTCAATCTAAATGATCCTTTGGGCACTTTTCACAAGGGAGATTGTAAATATGTCTACTAAGGAGTGTCCTGTAGGGTTCTCAGAACCTTCATAGACAAAGCCGAGTTCAGTAGAGAACAAAGCCCTCCCATAAACTTCTTCAGCTGCCATCAATAATGAAATTGTGGTAATAAATGAGATTGTCTGCTACTTCCTCGTTCTTTTATTTTTATTTATGTGGGGGTGGGGGGTGGGGCATGTGCTGACATCAATAAAGCAACGTTTGAGCTTCCAAAAATGTCCCAAATGAATTTATAAGTTGTGATATCAATCTAGATATGTTATTCTTTCTTATATTTTGCTTACACTAGCTGAGAGGAAGCATATGCCTTGAAGACACTGATTATGTCATCTTCAAGACAATCAGTCATCCCAATTGCCAAGAAATGACATTTGGCCTGTTCCTATGGAAAAAAGAAACAAAAACAAACATTCCAGATATTACTGATAATGAATTGCTACAGAGGGTGGCAAAGAGCTGGTTTAGGCTAGGTGCCATTTGGTGAACATGGCCACCATTCGCCATCCCCGCTCTCTCCTTTTCTAGTCGAAGGCCTGTTAGCATTTGTCATACATCTCAGGTGGTGCCTGGGATTAGCTGAGATCATTTGGGGTCAACTGCAGGGTTTCTGCCCACACCAGCCAACAGCCTTATCCTTCAAACAATGCCCTCCCTGGAAGCTATAGAAAGTGGAACAATAAAGTGGGAAATGTCCTGCACAGCAAAGGTTATCAACCTTTAATAGCAGGCGGTCATCTTTGCTTACAAAGGGTGAAGTACCAGTTGCTGTGGAAACCAAAAATGCCCACAAAGAGCTTCATGATGTGTTCAATGAAATGACCGAGATAAACAAGTCAAAGGAATAAAATAACAAAAATGTTGATTCAGGAACTATGGGTAAAAAGAGCATATAACTACTTGTTTGAAGGGTTATATACTGGCCACCAAAGGGGCAGCAGTCTTAGACCACAACCACTTGGGGTGGGGCTTTTGTTGTCCCTTTTATTTCAGCCACTCCTTACTTACTAAATATCTTAATATCATTTAAAAATATGCAAAATATTTAAATAAGAAGGCCATCTACCTGTGATTTAGTCATTTGTTTGTGGATAAACTATGAATTAAAATACACTTTACACTTTTTCCGTATGGCTTTTCAACAATATGGAAAAATTATTTACGCTATTAAAAGGCTAATAATCTTTGCTTTGTGGAGAAACCTGAAATAAGCATTCACCAAAGGGACGACAGGTAAGACAAGTGGCCATGGTGCTTCATATTGAAAGAGAAAAAATCTGGCTGGTTAGTATATGTGATTGGCACAAGTCATTTGGCACAAGTCTGGTCAGGTGCATTGTGGACTCTGTAGTTACTTAAGAGGAGCTTTAAAAAAACAAACATCTACAGCCAGTCTGGAAGAAAAAAAGACAGATTATTTAATAATCGCCAGATTTCCATTGAGTAAGTATGTGATTGCAATGTAATACAAAAATATATCGGGGATACAGACTTGTCAGCTGCTTCATGTTAGTTTATAGTTTATGCATTTTCTAACCGCTTATGAGACCTTTACATGTTTAAAGGTGGCTTACAGATTACTTGTTTAAATGTTGCTCTCCAATATAACCCCCCTGAGCTTTAACATCTCATTTCCAGGGGGTCATGTACCATTAAATTGGGATATGAAAAGCAGGAACAAGATTGATAATAATTAAAATATAAATATGTGATTTTGATGTGTTAATAATAAGTTAATTACAGCTATTTGTTACATTACAAAAAAAGAGTGCATAGTGCATAATAGGCCGGCATTCAAAAGGCATGTCTGTTAAGTTATAGTTAATAATTTCTGTAAAGCAGTAAACGCTTGCAGGCAGAATGGAAGTATGGAGGCTATTTGTTTTAAAACTGTCTGTGGATATGCCAGACAGTAGAATTTGATGATTTAATCACACACACACACACACACACACACACACACACACACACACACACACACACACACACACACACACACACACACACACACATACAATTACACACCAGAAGGCTCTGCAGTGGTTTGGCTTCATATATGAGACAGCTTACAAGGCTAACTGAGTTGGAACAGGATTTAAGGATTATGTAGCAATAAGGCATGATGCATTGGCTTTAGTATGGGATCTTTATTATGTCATTTTACAATATAAATTATTTTAATACATATTTTAGTGTGTGTTCTACAGGCTTTTCACACTAGATATAATCCACCTAATTAATATATAATGTAAAACATCAACGTTAGTATGAACAAAATGTGTCAGTCAGTGCGGTTAGATTCGATAACAAAATAAGTAGCTGTTTTAAAATTCTACACTCGTTTATATGAAATCACGAGTTATGGGTAGAATGTTAGTCATTTCATATGAGTTCATGCTTATATCTGTATGAAATTCAGTTCCTGCTCTACAGTAATACAATTGAGTATTTTTGTAAAGTGACTGTGTTCTTCTCTGCCTTTCAAATGAACTGCCCGGAAACTGTTTAGAGTCACTTTAATGTTTTGTTTAAATGAAAACAAAAACTCTACTTTTCCAGATGTTTCTTAAGAGGTTTGTAATCTTGATAGTTTGGAATCTTTCAATCTGAATCCTGATTAGGAAACCACTACACAGTAAAATGCAGAGCAAACTTTGAGTTTTTGCAAAAGCTTTGGGCCATTGGAATTTAGTTTGAAGTCATCAAGTTAATTCATACTGAAAGCTACATAGCATTTCTACAGTGGATAAATATAATATAATGGTTGAACTTTGTTTTTTGTTTTTTTTTGCCTAAAGCTACACCTGTTTTGAAATTAAGCTCTGTTTTATAAAACCCAGACATTCTTTTGTTCAAATACCCTCACCTAGCCACAAGCCAGCACTAAGGGTAAGCCAAAAAAATCACTTCTGTCTCTCCTGGAAAGTGAAAAATGAGGATGTTTTTAATTTGAACCAAACATGCTTTTCCATACATTCAAAAGGCAGAAGTTCATGGTTTGGTGTAAGAAACATGTAATCTTCTTTTATTCTAGGATCTGTGCTAAACCCTCATCAGGATAAAAAAATCTACCATCTTATTTCCACAGGGCTATTCCTGTAATGTATTCCTAATTAAAATCCATCCTACATATTGCTTGCTGTGGCTGAATTAACAATATGGCTGTACTTTCTTTACAGGCCCTTCTTGCCTTTGAACTTTTGAGTACAGAGCGCCAGGACGGAACCAGATCAATGGGATCTGAGCCCCAGCGAATTAAGCCAGATGCAAAGAGAAAATCATTCCCAGCTGTTTTCCAGCAAATGACCCTGAAAACATCTGGCGACATGGGGATGTACCCCTCCCTTGTTTGTTTACTCAGACATTAATTAAGACATTTATTTGTGAATGAAGTAAACAGGACTTGCATTCAGATTGCATCTTTATTCTAACTATTCCAGATGTGTGACAATTCAGCGTGCCACTGTAAAATAAGCACTTCTTAGTGTGAAATAGGGTTAGGATTGGGGTTTTTAAATTGAATTTCATATGGGCCTGTCTGGAACCCTCCACGTACAGTACACTATAAAACAGTCTCACTCATTGGTGCTTCATGCTGTCTATTACTGAGTTATTAAACTTTTATAAAGTACAGGTAATTGGTCACATTTTAAGGTAACACTTTAAAATAAGTGTCTGTAATTCCAATGTAACTAACACATTAATTCCTACTGATTTCAAATGAAATTCCTATTGAATTCAAAAGTCACAAGCATGAGTTCATCTCATACTTTCACACAGTCTCCACACAGGTCTCTACACAGAGTCTCCACACAAGTTCCACACATCTCCACACACTCCACACAGAGTCTCCACACAGACTCCACGCAGTCTCCACACACAGTCTCCACACACTCCACACAGTCTCCACACAGTCTCCACACAGAGTCTCCACACAGTCTCCACACAGAGTCTCCACACACAGTCTCCACACACAGTCTCCACACAGTCTCCACACACAGTCTCCACACAAGTTTCCACACAGAGTCTCCACACAGTCTCCACACACAGTCTCCACACAGTCTCCACACACAGTCTCCACACACAGTCTCCACACAGATCTCCACACAGAGTCTCCACACAGGTCTCCACACACAGTCTCCACACAGTCTCCACACACAGTCTCCACACAAGTCTCCAGTCTCCACACAGGTCTCCACACACAGTCCACACAGCCTCCACACATAGTCTCCACACAAGTTTCCACACAGAGTCTCCACACAGTCTCCACACAGGTCTCCACACACAGTCTCCACACACAATCTCCACACAGAGTCTCCACACACAGTCTCCACACACAGTCTCCACACACAGTCTCCACACATAGTCTCCACACAGGTCTCCACACACAGTCTCCACACAGTCTCCACACAGTCTCCACACAAGTCTCCACACAGAGTCTCCACACACAGTCTCCACACACAGTCTCCACACAGTCTCCACACACAGTCTCCACACAGATCTCCACACACAGTCTCCACACAGGTCTCCACACAGTATCCACACACAGTTTCCACACAGACACATAGTCTCCACACAGTCTCCACACACAGTCTCCACACAGTCTCCACACAGTCTCCACACAAGTCTCCACACAGAGTCTCCACACAGTCTCCACACACAGTCCCACACAGTCTCCACACAGTCTCCACACAGTCAGTTTCCACACAGAGTCTCCACACACAGTCTCCAC
This sequence comes from Polyodon spathula, assembly GCF_017654505.1. Taxonomy (NCBI): domain Eukaryota; kingdom Metazoa; phylum Chordata; class Actinopteri; order Acipenseriformes; family Polyodontidae; genus Polyodon; species Polyodon spathula. Next base: position 44,351,728 of record NC_054542.1, on the reverse strand, counting down.
ACAGAGTCTCCACACAGTCTCCACACAGTCTCCACACACAGTCTCCACACAGTCTCCAGTCTCCACACACACAGTCTCCACACAGTCTCCACACACAGTCTCCACACACAGTCTCTCCACACAGTCTCCACACACAGTCTCCACACAGAGTCTCCACACAGAGTCTCCACACAGTGTCCGCACAGTCTCCACACACAGTCTCCACACACGGTCTCCACACAGTCTCCACACAGTCTCCACACAGTCTCCACACAGTCTCCACACACAGTCTCCACACAGGTCTCCACACACAGTCTCCACACAGGTCTCCACACACAGTCTCCACACACAGTCTCCACACACAGTCTCCACACAGTCTCCACACACAGTCTCCACACAGAGTCTCCACACACAGTCTCCACACACACACAGAGTCTCCACACAGATCTCCACACACAGTCTCCACACAGTCTCCACACAGAGTCTCCACAGTCTCCACACACAGTCTCCACACAGTCTCCACACACAATCTCCACACACAGTCTCCACACAGTCTCCACACAGTCTCCACACACAGTCTCCACACAGAGTCTCCACACACAGTCTCCACACAGTCTCTCCACACAGTCTCCACACAGTCTCCACACAGGTCTCCACACACAGTCTCCACACACAGTCTCCACACAGAGTCTCCACACACAGTCTCCACACAGTCTCCACACAGTCTCCACACAGAGTCTCCACACACAGTCTCCACACAGTCTCCACACACAGTCTCCACACAGATCTCCACACACAGTCTCCACACACAGTCTCCACACAGTCTCCACACAGAGTCTCCACACACAGTCTCCACACACAGAGTCTCCACACAGTCTCCACACACAGGTCTCCACACAAAGTCTCCACACAGTCTCCACACAGTCTCCACACACAGTCTCCACACACAGTCTCCACACAGTCTCCACACACAGTCTCCACACAAGTTTCCACACAGAGTCTCCACACAGTCTCCACACACAGTCTCCACACAGTCTCCACACACAATCTCCACACACAGTCTCTCACACACAGTCTCCACACAGGTCTCCACACACAGTCTCCACACACAGTCTCCACACAGTCTCCACACAGGTCTCCAGTCTCCACACAGGTCTCCACACACAGTCTCCACACACTCCACACACAGTCTCCACACAGTCTCCACACAGAGTCTCCACACAGTCTCCACACACAGTCTCCACACACAGTCTCCACACACAGTCTCCACACAGAGTCTCCACACACAGTCTCCACACAGGTCTCCACACAGTCTCCACACAGTCTCCACACACAGACTCCACACAGTCTCCACACAGGTCTCCACACACAGCCTCCATACAGCCTCCACACATAGTCTCCACACAAGTTTCCACACAGAGTCTCCACACAGACACAGTCTCCACACACAGTCTCCACACAGGTCTCCACACCACACAGTCTCCACACAGTCTCCACACACAGTCTCCACACAGAGTCTCCACACAGAGTCTCCACACACAGTCTCCACACAGTCTCCACACAGTCTCCACACACTCCACACAGGTCTCCACACAGTCTCCACAGTCTCCACACACTCCAGTCTCCACACAGAGTCTCCACACACAGTCTCCACACAGTCTCCACACACAGTCTCCACACAGTCCACACAGAGTCCACACAGAGTCTCCACACAGGTCTCCACACAGAGTCTCCACACAGTCTCCACACAGTCTCCACACATAGTCTCCACACAGTCTCCACACAGAGTTTCCACACAGGTCTCCCCACAGACACATAGTTTCCACACAGAGTCTCCACACAGTCTCCACACACAGTCTCCACACACAGTCTCCACACAGTCTCCACACACAGTCTCCACACAGAGTCTCCACACACTCCACACAGTCTCCACACACAGTCTCCACACAGGTCTCCACACAGTCTCCACACATAGTTTTCACACAGGTCTCCACACACAGTCTCCACACAGTCTCCACACACAATCTCCACACAGTCTCCACACATAGTCTCCACACAGAGTCTCCACACAGTCTCCACACAGTCTCCACACATAGTCTCCACACAAGTTTCCACACAGAGTCTCCACACAGTCTCCACACAGGTCCCCACACAGTCTCCACACACTCCAGTCTCCACACAGTCTCCACACAGGTCTCCACACAGTCTCCAGTCTCCACACACAGTCTCCACACAGTCTCCACACACAGTCTCCACACAGTCTCCACACACAATCTCCACACAGAGTATCCACACAGATCTCCACACACAGTCTCCACACAGGTTTCCACACAGAGTCTCCACACAGTCTCCACACAGGTCTCTACACAAAGTCTCCACACAGTCTCCACACACAGTCTCCACACAGTCTCCACACACAGTCTCCACACAGTCTCCACACACAGTCTCCACACAGGTCTCCACACAGTCTCCACACAGAGTCTCCACACAGTCTACACACAGTCTCCACACACAGTCTCCACACAGTCTCCACACACAGTCTCCACACACAGTCTCCACACACAGTCTCCACACACAGTCTCCACACAGTCTCCACACACAGTCTCCACACACAGTCTCCACACAGAGTCTCCACACAGTCTCCACACAGTCTCCACACACTCCACACAGTCTCCACACACAGTCTCCACACAGTCTCCACACACAGTCTCCACACAGTCTCCACACACAGTCCACACACAGTCTCCACACACAGTCTCCACACAGTCTCCACACACAGTCTCCACACACAATCTCCACACAGATCTCCACACAGTCTCCACACAGGTCTCCACACACAGTCTCCACACAGTCTCCACACATCTCCAGTCTCCACACAAGTTTCCACACAGAGTCTCCACACAGTCTCCACACACAGTCTCCACACACAGTCTCCACACAGTCTCCACACAGAGTCTCCACACAGGTCTCCCCACAGAGTCAGTTTCCACACAGTCTCCACACAGTCTCCACACACAGTCTCCACACAGTCTCCACACACAATCTCCACACAGAGTCTCCACACAGAGTCTCCACACAGTCTCCACACAGGTCTCCACACAAGTCTCCACACAGAGTCTCCACACAGTCTCCACACAGTCTCCACACAGTCTCCACACAGTCTCCACACACAGTCTCCACACACAGTCTCCACACACAGTCTCCACACAGTCTCCACACACAGTCTCCACACAGTCTCCACACACAGTCTCCACACAGTCTCCACACACAGTCCCCACACAGTCTCCACACAGTCTCCACACACAGTCTCCACACAGAGTCTCCACACAGAGTCTCCACACAGGTCTCCACACACAGTCTCCACACAGTCTCCACACATAGTCTCCACACAGGTCTCCACACAGAGTCTCCACACAGGTCTCCACACACAGTCTCCACACAGAGTCTCCACACAGTCTCCACACAGAGTCTCCACACAGAGTCTCCACACAGTCTCCACACAGGTCTCCACACACAGTCTCCACACAGTCTCCACACAGAGTCTCCACACACAGTCCCCACACAGAGTCCACACACAGTCTCCACACACAGTCTCCACACACAGTCTCCACACACAGTCTCCACACACAGTCTCCACACAAGTCTCCCACACAGGTCTCCACACACAGTCTCCACACAGAGTCTCCACACAGTCTCCACACACAGTCTCCACACAGGTCTCCACACACAGTCTCCACACAGGTCTCCACACACAGTCTCCACACACAGTCTCCACACACAGTCTCCCACACAGAGTCTCCACACAGAGTCTCCACACAGTCACACAGTCTCCACACAGTCTCCACACACAGTCTCCACACAGTCTCCACACACAGTCTCCACACAGTCTCCACACAGTCTCCACACACAGTCTCCACACAGAGTCTCCACACAGTCTCCACACAGTCTCCACACAGGTCTCCACACACAGTCTCCACACAGTCTCCACACAGTCTCCACACAGTCTCCACACACAGTCTCCACACAGTCTCCACACACAGTCTCCACACAGAGTCTCCACACAGTCTCCACACACAGTCTCCACACAGATCTCCACACACAGTCTCCACACAGTCTCAGTCTCCACACACAGTCTCCACACAGAGTCTCCACACAGTCTCCACACAGTCTCCACACAGAGTCTCCACACAGTCTCCACACAGAGTCTCCACACAGTCTCCACACAGTCTCTCCGCACAGTCTCCACACACAGTCTCCACACAGAGTCTCCACACAGTGTCCGCACAGTCTCCACACACAGTCTCCACACAGAGTTTCCACACAGTCTCCACACAGGTCTCTACACAGTCTCCACACAGTCTCCACACAGGTCTCCACACAGTCTCCACACACAGGTATCCACACAGTCTCCACACAGGTCTCTACACAGGTCTCCACACAGTCTCCACACACAGTGTCCACACAGTCTCCGCACAGTCTCCACAGAGGTCTCCACACAGAGTCTCCACACAGTCTTCACAGTCTCCACACAGTCTCCACACAGAGTCTCCACACAGTCTTCACAGTCTCCACACAGTCTCCACACACAGTCTCCACACAGGTCTCCACACAGTATCCACACACAGTGTCCACACAGTCTCCACACAGTCTCCACAGAGGTCTCCACACAAAATGTTGGTTTCCACACAAACGGCACACAAACATTTTACATTGCTTGTATACCTGCCTTTTAATCACAGGCAGGTGTCCCTCATTTCGTTTAAGCCAGGTGTAACATCCTGGCTCACTCCCGTGGCATTCTGCGGGATGTAATCTTGCACCAAAATTCCTGCACTGCATTTTCTCTCATTCCTTGCCCTACTCTCCCACAATTTTATGCGCTTTCCTGTTATACTACAATCCATATTTCTGATTATTTAAGACACTGCAGAGCTTATAACTCAGACACTTTTTTGTTTTTAACATTTTATTGCTATAGTGTTACTTGGATGCTGTGTCAATTTATTATTTTGTGTTGTGTTTTCACACTGCACACTGTACGTTTAAAGTTGAATGTTTGTTTTGTGAAAATATTTGAAAAGACAAAACAGTGGAAATACTGCAGCAGAATTGTATTTCACCAGTCACTAAATATGTGAACTGCACTTCTTCATTTTTTATCATCACTGTGTGCTGTGCTCGACCTTTGAAATTTAAGCATGCCTAATTGTAAATGTAATCTAGCTACCTAATGTTAATAATGTCAAATTAACAGGTTTCATATTTTAATGAACACCCTGGAACAGTTAAAAAATATATACACTGCTGTGCAATAGTCTTAAACATGTTACATTTTTCTACTCTGATGCATTATGAGCATCAACAATTTACTCAAAGCCTCCACTAGTGTTTTCTACTATTATAACAACCTTGACTTGCATAAGGAAGGAAAAACATTGAGTGAAATAGCTTGCGATACTCGATTTTCAAGGTGTGGTATCCAAAGCATAATCAACAAGTACAGAGAAACATACTGTAATCCGTAATTGACAAACTCAGGACTGGAAGACCCAAAAAGCTGTCTAACAAGGATGAGCAATACTTGAAGATAATATCCTTAAGGAATAGAAAGAAGACAGGTGTTGAATTGACAACAGAACTGGCAGAAGGCACAGGTGCCGTTGTCCATCCATAAACAGTCCAAAGCAGCTTTGATCATTGTTCCATAGTATAATTTCTGTGCTCTTGTGCATATTTTAGCCTTCTAGTCTTGTTCCCTATTCTTAACAGAGGTATCCTTACTGCAACACATCCTTTAAGTCCTGATTTCAAGAATGACCTTCGTATTTTTGAATAAGACTTTTGCACAGCAGTGTATGTTCCTCTACAAGGTGAGTGATTTTTTACAGTATTTTGGGCATGCATCAAAATATTTACTGTATAGTTCAAAATCTGGTTGTATTTAAACATTACTGGTTAATTATGACAGTGGCACATTTTGTGTTTGGGGCTGTTCCTCTTCTTTGAGTTTACATGTTTAATTTGGTTTCTTTTTTTTTTTTTACAATTACAGATACATTTGAACCAAACAGGCATAAGAAAGGCACTCTGTGCATACAACACAAGAGCTCATCCCTGTTTTAAATGTTCTTACAGTTATCTTTGCTCTTTCTATAGTTAACAGTGCTGTTTAAAATATGTACCATTTTGTTCAGTAATTATACATACGTATTTACTAAGACCATGCAGGATAAATTCTGTATTCAGATGTGTTCTATATTATACTTACAGTAGAATACAAAATATGTTAATCTGAGATAATCAAATACAACTAAAAGAAAATATTAGAACAATAAATGAGAGTTATTTTTTTTACTGTATAATCAGAATATTCGGTCAATAAGAATGCATACCTTTACAAACAAATAAAAAAAAAAAAGATATTTCCCTCTAAAAAGTTACAGTTAAAAACCCAGTGGGCTTAACTGATCCTGATCATTAAGTAAAGGAGGTACGTTTGCACGCTCATAGCACATGACAAAGGTTCGATTGTCCTCTCCTGTCTATTCACTTTAACAATGCGCCATTCTGTACCTCAGCAAAACTTCATTTATTGCAACTCTTTACTCTGACCTGTAATCCCCCTCCTCTCTGCCCATCTGACCCATCTGTGCTTCATTTCCCACTCATCAGCAACCAAAGCCCTGGGCCTTGGCCCTGTTTGGAACCATTAGACAGAGCTTGGCACTGTTCCCTCTTCCTGCACCACATCCTCATCTGAAAAAAATGACCATCAGATTGGAGAACAGAGCCTGCTTTGTCCCCAGCAACCGAGTTCTGGAACCACTTTCAATCATTTGCACTCTATACCCACTCCAGCGCATGAATGCGATCAACATCGGGCCTGTTGTGGGCATTTTTTTTTTTTTCAGCAAATAGCTTGCTAACATTCCAGGCATGTACTTCCCTGAAAACAAGGCCGAGACAGGGCCCTGAATACTCAATTGGAAAACAAGCCAAGAACTGAAAGCTTAGCTTGGCACTGCTGGTGTTGACTCTTAATAAGTAACTTCCTAAAGCTGAGGCATGGGGCTTGCAGCTTCAATGAGATTTTTTTAGACATATTTTGTAAGTACCTCATACCACTTTTCTTCATGTGGTATGCGTCATATCATGAGCTCCTCTGAGCCAGCCTGGTCAAGCACGCTGACACATTTTTCCAAGATTGTGAGTTTAGAAAGAAAAACACTTACACTATATGACATCATAGATCCTGCTGCTGATGTAGGTTTTAACTACTTGATTGCTGTTTTCCGAGACGGGGGACAGTTTCAAATTGCTAGCTGATCACAGTCAAAAAAGTGTGAACTTGATTAAGAATACATAAAGAAAAAAAAAGTGTTTCCTCCTTGAGGCTTCCATTGAGGGCAAAAGCAAGAAAATAATTGTTTTTATCTGGTATGGCCTAAAGGGAGGCATTATCACAGCCACTCTTGTCAAAGGACCATTTTTGGCTCCAGATACATTTGAAACAAAACTTTTTATATCCTATTATTTATCACATTGGTTACGTTTACAATAACTTTTAACAAGACAGAACAGTATGTTATAATCCCACAATGCACTCTTTTAACAAGACAGAACAGTATGTTATAATCCCTCAATGCACTCTTTTAACAAGACAGAACAGTATGTTATAATCCCACAATGCACTCTTTTAACAAGACAGAACAGTATGTTATAATCCCACAATGCACTCTTTTAACCAGACAGAACAGTATGTTATAATCCCACAATGCACTCTTTTAACCAGACAGAACAGTATGTTATAATCCCAAAATACACTCCTTTGTCACACACTTGTTTTAAAGTGCATAATAAAAAGTGGTATAACCCAAAGGAGAGTTCCTGGTTGTGTTGGCCTGATATAACGCAAACTGTACCATCCACGTGCGTAGCTATATGGTAAGGACAAGTAGACATTTTCTTCATATAACTGTGACAAAATCACAAAAAAAAAAAAAAAAATTAAATACAAAATCCGTGACTTGACTTAAGCCCCTTTTACACACAAATGCCACTAATGAGCAGAGACTTTTTTAAAAAAAAGATTTAAAATACCTATTCACACAGCACAAAATTGCGCAATCTATTATGGTATAAAACCGTCATAACCCTTTCACACAGCCAAAGGGATCATGTGACTGCAGCTTTCAAACCTGTCAGTCAACAGATCATTTTCATCGCAAAGGCGATTCGCCCACAAATTACAGCATCACACTCCCGCCCTTCTATTTGTGAATTCACCTCCTCGTCATCCTGTAAAGTTAACAATTCCTTAACTTATTTTCGACTCCAATTACTACCTTGTTCTTGATCAGCCATGTGGTTCAGAGACGGCATAAAATATGATGGCTCTGTGATGGTATAGGCAATTCATACAGACCAAAATGTTTCTGAGCCGTCATAACTTGTCTGTGTAAAAGGGGTACTAGAGATGCAGGCACACATTTTCCGAAATGTTTTGTTCTGCTTGACCTGGTTATTTATTTAATATGTATTTCAAATGCACTCATAGGTTTAATAAACTGTTCCCTGACATTACAAGGAACAGTCTTACATTAAATACTCACTTTGCAGACTTCCATTGTAATTGTGTAGATCTAATGTTACCTTTAGGTTATTCCCATTATCATTTAATGCATGAAATTATACCAGTAAGGTGTTGCCAGATATTTAACTTTCTTTCATGAACCTCTTTCACATTAGCAACAATAATTGCTAATTTCTAACAAAGAAGCAGTTTGGCACTGATTGTAGTGCTATCCTTAGCTAGATTAGTTACCCAGTATTCCCAGGTACATTGCCCTGAACTTCAAGGGGCTCCACACCATCGTATTGTTGAGAAATACAGGGCCATAGTACAACAGTGCAAACCTTGACTTACTGCTTAACTGTCAATAACCTCAGAACTAGCAAGCTGAATTAAAGCTATCCAATATTATTTCAGCAACCATAAAATAAATCCACATTCATTTGACATGCATATTTTTTGTGACCGTGACAAATTGTGCTTAGAACACATAAAAACAAAACAGCTGGTAGCTGGTATGTCAAAATGTGTTGTATAAGATAGATGATTTCATCTATTTATGCGTACATTATACAAGACTCACATAAACACAGCATTTTAAATCAACATATCCCAGAATCTCAAATTAGCTACACAGTTCTTTTATTTACATGATTAGGCATATGCTTATATGTAAACAGTTTACTGCAAGCTTATATTCAGGATGAAAACATGCATAGTTCTTACCCATACACGGATTTGTATATGTATCCAGCGATCATTGTGGTTTGAATATTTTGTGCTCTAACATCTGTAACTTCCTTGGGCCCTTGCAATTAGCCTGTACACAGTTATCATTAAGACATCAAATGGAGAGAGTGAGCTAGCCCCAGATTCCTTTGTAGTAAATACTTACAAAGAGCCACTTCTGAGTCAGCATCATGGTTAATAGATCAATAGTGTAAAATCAAGGTAATGATATTTTTATTGGTTGCAATATTGGGCAGATTAATCTGCAAACGATTTCTCTCTACTAAGTACCATATCTCTAGCAAGATGCTTAAAAGAGTTACAATAACAAGCATTTACTAATAAGTGACTTTATTAAAAAAGAGCTGGTGTTTTACTGGCAAATGTATGTACTTAAAACATTGAATTAAAAATAGACATTGTATATAGATTTCTTCTTGTTAGAAAACTTATAGCATGTTTAAAGTAGTCAGTATTTTTTTAATGCTATTCTGAGGTGATGCTAACACAGAAAAATATAGCACACTGGTATTTCGTAGTCTAAATTTGAACTGGGGTTTAAACTGACATTATGGCACATTGTATTTTCTCTTTAAACTTTCTCCATCAAAGTTAAACTCATTTTTGGAACTTTGTTGTCCCCTGTGACCAGTGCCTGCCAATACCATCCTATATAAACACTGATCTGTGTAGCTGGCAGTAAAGAGTTTGGCAGAGATTATTTGATTCCTTCCCCAAAGAGCAATAACAATCCTTGTCACTGTGAGAACGCGCTTCCTTTTAGATTTGATCTGTTAGCTTACTGTTTCAGTTGGTTATTTCAGAACTCCAGCTCAACTGACTGCACCTATTAAAAAACCTATTTGCACTGCAATAGGAGGCATGGTAGTTTGTATATTTATCTTGGTATCAAATCTAATGATTTGTATGTCCCCTGATTTGCATATGCGTTCTATGTTTTTTTAGGAGTTGGTGGGGGGGGGGGGGGGGGTTCTGTATATTGAGGAACCACATCCAACAAAATCATTAGCAACCATTTTTCTACAAAACTTTCACAAATTCTTAAGATGTCTATATGAATCACATATTGACCGCAACTGGAGTTATGCGTCCGGAGCAGTAGGTCAGTTGTATGAGCTACATATGCCTACATATGCCTAATATACACCTATCATGTTGATTTAATTCCATGTCAGAGAAGAGATGCTGAACATAACATAAAAAGATCCACCCTAAACCTAACCCCTGTGTCCCCAATTATATGAAGCAGTCCAATGTATTTTTTCTTTTTCTTTTTTTGAGGTGGTTGTTTAAAAAACAAGATTATTTTCAAATTGAATTTAAATAAGTTTAGGGGGAATTCAAATAAGTTTATGGCTGTAATATAAAATCAAAGAGAAAAACTTGTTTTGATGACGTGTTACTCCCAACACCAAAATATATACAGGAAAGATTATATCCTCTCATTATCTAGAATATCTGCTACATCTAAACTAGTGTGCAGTGTGGGGTTGCAGTTTTTAGAAGACTTTTTCAATACGTAGAGTGTAATTAATGTACATTTCAACATAAATACCGAGGTAGATAACCACTGCAGTATTTCAACTCATGATAACACCCCTAATGCAATACTTTTTCTCCTAAAGAAAGCAATAAACTGGCATAGAAATTGAAGTGGTCTTTGTTTTTTGCCTAAGTGCATGTTAACACAAGTAAGTTACTGACCAATAAGTTCTCAAGGCTTTTAAAAGATTTTTTATGTTTCCATTGCACAATCAAATCCAAAAATAAATATAATAAAATATTAATCCTTATTTTTGCAGGCATGGGGTGGAAGTTGAACAGCACAATGTAAGACCCCCAGAAGCCAAATCCAGGCATATTGTGCAATGAAAGTTCAAAGGAGATGAAGCTGTCCAATCAGAGTAGCTGTATTCCACAATTATCACAAATACAAACCCTTTTACCTCTATTGTATACTGCAAGAAGGGAATCATGAATGTGGAATTCTGTTATAATAGTTACATTACTGACAACACTACTAAGTTACTAAGTTTACTAAGTTCTTTATTTCCTTGATAAATAATGCAAGAAATCCCATTGATACCACTGCACAGTTTGTGTTGTTCCCACACCTATTTTGATTACAGTAATCAGTTTTATTTCTGGTAGTTTTATAAAGTGCAGCATGACCAGAGGATGCATGACAGAGAATTGTTGTTTCTGCCGTTCCTTGTAGTGTGGTTTGTAGTTTGTAAAACCGGTATACAGGCAAATACAGCTATTTGGAAACAAAGCAAAGGTGTTGTCAAAAAAAAAAAAGGTTGAACTTTCAAAATACAGATACTGGGTCTTCCTATGAAGGGCAGAAGACAGATACTAATAGTAAGAGGTGAGAATCTGAAACAGGGGGACCCAGTGTGAAAAAAGGAAAGCCTTGCCTTCTTAATCACTTTTTTTTTCACTTTTTTTAAATGCATAATAGTTAAATACTGTATGCAGTACACAAACCTTTACCCTGTTCAGATTTGTAGGCTGTGTAGTCTTTTTTAGTACAGAAGCAGAAATGCTCAGTTGTCCCCTGCAATTTTGTGATGACCTTGCATGTAGTTTGGCTCTGCCAAGTTTACTTTTAGTCTTTGGTGCCCAGGGAGTACATGCCCAATCCAAAAACATCTTCATAAACATCTGGAGATCTTTCTTGGAGGAATGTGGAAGATGTCTTTAGGTTGTGCTTGGAGTTATCCCATTAATAGTATTACAGCAGATAAAAAAGATGTCATCTAATTTCAAATTCATTGTACATTGTATAATACTAGGTAGTTTGCTAGTATGTCAATAATGAATTACATTTAGTACAATTTAAAAAAGCCTCTTAGAAGGTAGGCATTTTGCTAAAAATAAATACTATCTGGCCTTGTGAGGCTACCTCCATGTTCATTAAAAAAAAAAAAAAAAAACTACAGCGGTTTATGCAGCCACTGTTTTAGATGTGGTTCGGTAGAAATTTTCCATTTTATATACTGATGTTTAACAACACAGCAATCAAAAAGGGAAACCAGCAATGAGAACTATAATTATCTCTTGAGATAGATTCAAATATTATAGCAAAACATTAAAGATGTTATGATTTGTTGAGTATGTAAACCATAATATACTTATATTTAATAACAAATTTTTTTTCTAAAGCCCCAGTTTTAACATGTTTAAAAAAACAAAACACAGTGAATCCTGAGTTAACCAGTCACGAAAGGGGATGAACATTTTTGTGGATACGATAATGGTGAAGCAGTCAAGATAGAGCACCGCGACAGTTTGGACTTTGTGTTGGACCCTGGGGAGGGATGGGAATACACTTGTAAACTGTAAATAATTCCACTGCAAAACACTGCTGCAACTCAAGTCTCTCTCTCTCTTTCTCTCTTCTCTCTCTCTCTCTCTCTCTCTCTCTCTCTCTCTCTCTCTCTCTCTCTCTCTGTCACAGGTGTTTGGACCATCACCACCATAAATAGGCTACTAAAGACTGATCTCCATAAACTACTTGTTTCCTAACGATAGATGCATACCATCTAGATGGGTGAACAATGCTCCAGAATAGCATGCCATTTCAAACAATGTAATATTATTATTAAAAACAAGCAAGTTAATTTCTAATAAATACATGGAAATGTAATAAAAATACATCAAAATGTAAAACAAGGTGTTTGGACCATCACCCACCAAAATAGGAACCCAACCAAATCGCTCCGACATAGATTAAATAGATTTATCTATATCCTCACTTACTACCAAAGAGATCCTAACATTACATACCAATAGTGGCGGAAATAGTACCCATAAAGCAATCTATCATATATGTGAATTAGCGCAATAACCTTAAATGTAGCGGCAAACTAAGTTTACCACCCTGCAGAATCTAATCATTTTAACTGGTACTAAACATAAAATGTCTTTGTATTAAACAAAAATGGTTTATCACCGAGATCTTTTAGTTGCCATTAACTCTGCCTGATCCACCTATATAATATAAGATTAGTGGATCAGAAATGCTGCAATCAGTTTGGTAGAATTCATTTTAACTAAAACAACAACATGTTTGTATTAATACAAAATGGTGTCACAGTCCTTTTTTTGCCATGATTTTATATTTTAAAGAATTCTATTTACTAATCTAAATCTATGTGTTGTGTTGGGAGAGAGACGGAGATAACTGGCATGCTCTCTTTCTCAGAGAGAGCACCACGACAGTTTGGACTTTGCTGGACCCTAGGGAGGGATGGGAATACACTTACAAACTGTAAATAATTCCACTGCAAAACACTACAACTCAAGTCTCTCTCTCTCTCTCTCTCTCTCTCTCTCTCTCTCTCTCTCTCTCTCTCTCTCTCTCTCTCTCCCTTGATCAGCCCTCTCTGAGGAGCTGTGTAAGTAGTGTTATCATTGGACGAGTGTGAGTGAATGAGCGATGCCCCTGAGCAGAACTGTACTGTGGGCCAATCAGGAGTGAGTGTGGGCTAAATAAGAGCATGTGAGCGGGTTATTGTGTGTGTGTTTCCCGAGTTCCTGACTAGAGCTAAATCCATTTCTAAGAGCTTCCATTTGCTAAACAGCTATATAACAAACAAACGGCAATTACCGTTGCCATTTACCAAAAATTTTGCTGTAGTGTCTTCATCACTCCCCCGCTGAGAACGCAGCCACTACAAAACTGATCAAGCAATCAAGGTGCCCCTCTCATTCAGTAACCCTAAAACAGACATTGAAAAAAAATGCCTGTCAAATCATCTTTTATCAGACTGTGCTTGTTTAAAGTTTTGGTTAAACCATGTATGGTAGTTCAAGTGATTGTTGGCACAGATTTTACTGTATGTATTTATTATTAAAACTTTTAATTTGAATGTTGCTGCTGCTAATATCTGCTGTGCTTTTATACACATGGCCATTTTCGGATTAGCAATAAATGAATCAATCCGGAGATGGTCACATTGTGCACGAGTTTAGAGGGAGGCTTTAACACTACCCACGCTGCCAAACAATAACAAAACATTGTATCTTTTTTAAATAAACCCACAATAATATATTTTAAACCCTAACAATACATCCGCACAAACCATTCTTTTAAATACACCCCAAAATAATATTCACCCATTCTACATAATCCCAAACAATACATTTATCAGCACTGATTACACGCAGGGCTCTTTTGTCAGACATTCAATATTTTTTTTTTATCAACTATCCTGTATTACAGTAAACCAGTTGGCTATGTAGTAGACATATATTTAATCTGACCACTGGGAGCACTCTGAGGAGAAACAAGTGGTTAAGATGTTAATTGCCTAATGTTTACCATGTCTCAATGCATCCAGTCTCTCCCAATGTATTATGTTGTGTTTCTTTTGTCTGTGTGTGTGTCCAAGGAAAAAATATAAAAGTAATTATTTTTATCTAAACTATCGAGAACACCAACAACAATGGTCAAATCAACTTTGGAACTAGATTATTCCAACCTATGATTAAATCTATTATCAAAGGGACCCCTGATTACTGCTCTACCAGATTAACTACCAAGATCTATTCAGTTGGTCTTTCAAAAGGATTTTTTTTTTCTTTTTAGATGTATGGTCTTACTACATTTCACCCTTCAACTGGCCAAACTACACAAGGAAGTGGTTAATTCCTCATGGCTAGACACAAACAGTAGGCCTCTGCAATGTGACTGAAAGGTCAGTGTTCAGAACAGGCTGTCTTCAGGCTCAGTCCCTTATATATATCCACCCATCTCTGAACTCCCTATGACTACATAAAACATCGTTGGAGAAACAGGAAACTTTCAACAATCTAAAGATTCCACAAAGAGCACGAAACATTCTTCATGTAGCTCAGATACTGACAAATGAATAAGGAATTTTAGTACATGGATTTGTAAAGGAAATAATAACAATAATATTACTGCAAGTACAAACTACATTTTCACATTGGCCAGGCTCTTCTGTCTAATTCTATAGCATCGACACAGAAAGTAAACTTACCAGTTCCTTCTCCGTTCCAATTTGATGAAAAAAAAAAAAAAGCTGAATATCTAAGGGGCCTTAACTGCAAGTAAGGCGACGAGAAGTTTTTAAAACTGGTGACCCAAACGCTCTTTGATCTTCAGAGGTGATGATCCCCTAGCCATGCAGTAAGACAATGTTTACTTCATGGCCATGTGATCCTGTTCAGCGAAGAACAGTATTTAATTTATCCAAGCCATTTTATAAAAGGTTTAACAAAATGTGCCTTTGGCCTATTTTGAAAAAGGTCTAAATAACGGTATTCAAGCCAAATTTCAGTACAGGTCAGATTCTGGCCTAACTAAATCCCCTTGTCTTTGCCATATTAATTCATTTAGCCATACAGATCAACATATTACAAGACAACTACATTCAAAAGATATAAACTATTAGTAGCATATGTAAGGAAATGGTTCCACATTTCTTAATTTAATAAGGCTTGTTGCAGGCTTTCCCACGGGCTGAATGTATAGGGGAGAAGAAAGTTCCTAGGCTTTGGTATGAGTCATTTGTACAATTAAAAATAATGCATAGACTGTAATAAGAAAGAGGATGGGGGAAAGAAGTCATCATGCAAACAAAAGTGTACTGATGAATCAAATACAAAAAAACTGTTTACTTAAACATTTTCCCACAAAGACAAAGAAAGCACACCAACAAAAAGTTATTCCCCTATAAAAACAAAAGCCTTTTACATCTGCATTTGAGCAAAGTCACTTCTGAGGGCAGCGAGATAAAAACCATGGAGATTATATAAGAGTTATTTATTTCTTGGTTATCACATATCGTAATTGCAAGTAGTAGACCAGGGAATTGAAGGAACACAGTTTATACGTTTATGAGACCAGCCTGACATAATAAATGATCTCTGAAGTTATTCACACATACTGTACAGTGGCACTGGAACAGTTTTTTAAAGTGGGGGTGCTGAAAGCCATTGAACAAAACTGTAACCCCTGTATATGATGGAAGCCATGCAAAGCCAGGGGGTGCTACCGCACCCCCAGCATCGCTAGTTCCAGCACCACTAGTTCCAGCACTCCTGATTCTGAATATGTATGTGTACCAAAAAACAGCCTCTTGCTATGTTAAAGGAAGAATGCATGCTACACTAAATACTACTGCAAAATGTTGCTGTTAAGCCCTATTCATTTAAATACTCTAAAGCAGCAAAGCCCTGACTAATTCTAACTCATGCCATATGCAGTCTTGTATCCAATGTAAGCAGGAACACAGATTCCTACAACATTATTTTTTATGCTTGCTCAAGAAACCTTTCTCTTCCAACTCAGAGTCACATGACATTTGCAGAAGCTATGATTAGTTCCTAGAAAATTTCTAAGAAATCCTTTCTTCTGGGCCATGAAACTCGGGTGACCACAGGAAGTAGTTGAGAGGTTTTCCAGCCTGACCATATCAACCGTCTCACCACAAGAACTTCCTATTTTGGCTGAAACCTTTCCAGTGGTTATAGGCTTCTGATATTAGCTAAGGTAAGAGAACAGCATTTAGTGGTAGTGGGCCTCACAGTTTTTTTTTTTTTTCCATTTTAAGCTATATACCTTTGGCAATGTGGCATTAATTACACATTACAGTACATAAGTACAGTTTTACTATTGGTCTTACGTGTAAGTGTACTGTATGTACTTACATTGTACCAGTACTTGATATACACTAGTATATGCACTATTTGTAAAACCAAAATATTGTATACATGTAGATAGCATAATAAAGTACTGTTTGCAATTTTTAATATGTCAGCAGATTTGTTATTATAAATTAAATGTCTAGCCCATTAAATACAATGTTAGTACATATCACTAAGGTGCCATCCAAAATTTTTAGCAATTTTTTATTTTTTTGAGAGAGATTTAAATATTGACATGCATTCCTGAAATAGTCCTACAGCCACCAGCAATGTCACTTTTGTCAGCGATTATGCTATTTTACTTTTCATGGAGAGAAAAAAAGGATCTCAGCACATCTTTCATTCACACAGTTTTAAAAGGCAAGAGAGGGGCAAACTTTTCTTGGGCCTGTTAAGTTACTTTCTGATGAAATGTGCTTGAATGGAAAATGGTATACAGTGCTACTTACCATTAAATGGAAATTGTGGTTTTGTTGTGCAAATATATACACAATTAATTGAAGTAAAGACAATCTTATTATGTCTAAAAATCAGTTTGAAATACTGTGCAAATAGCAGCAAGACTTTGCCAATAAGGTGATGAGAGCCTCATACAGTACCGCAGCACACACAAAAAAAAAAAAAAACCTAAAGAAATAAATACTAGATTGGAAAATTCTGACAGTCACACAATACTACTCAGTTTCATTGTGAAATCAGACTACAAAACCTGTGCGTTATACACAGTTTCCAAAATATAATCTCTTGTACTAACAAGCAGGTCTGCCTCCAGCGCCTCAAAAACACAATTCTCATTTAGTATGGAGGTTTATTATATCCTGTATCTTTTACTTGGTTTGTAGCCTCTCACGGTCTCACTAAAGTTGTCTTTTCTTTCGATACTTATTTACATTTGTATCTGTAAATGCAGCTCTGATTTACATTAGGTCTGGACACAGGAACTGACAGGCACAACAGACTCCATCACTCATTTTTTTCAACTCAAAAACTTGCATAATACACGCTGAACTAAAACCCATTTCTTTCCAATAGGAGTATCTGACTATAAGTGTACTTTTCTTACAAAAGAAAATGAGTGTTAAAGGATTTTTTAGCCAGGCAATAACAAAGCCATCCCATAGCCATTCACTGGCACTATCACAAGGGTAACCCTATTTCTGCAGTGTCTGGTAATGATAAGCAGTTCTTGTTACATTCTTAGAGTTATCGGGTCTAAGAATTATTTAAAATGATCACTGATGCCAAGTTTGCACAATATGTACCTTTGAATCATTATTTTACACAGAGACTGCCATAACTTGTTTCACATGCAACTGCGTGTTTCCAACATCTACAACGGCCCCCTTTGAGCAATGTTGTAGATATCTTATGGCAAGTCCCTGATGCAGCAGTGGTTTTATTAAGTAAGATATTGTTTAGTAAAAAAAAAAAAAAAAAACATTGACAAACACAGTAACTTTCCTTGTGGGTAGTTGTGGGATTAGTAAAGGTCCCACTGAATTAGATTTTAACATTTTAAATAGTACAAGAAAATATTTACTATTCCACGGAAACTGGGGTTGGATCCATGGCATACAGTTATAGAAATAACAAACTGTTGTTTAATATTTCTGCTGAGAGAAAAAAAAAAAAGATGAAGGAGGCTATTGATAGTTAATGAATGCTAGTTTACTGGTAGGTATCCTACGAACATATATTTACCAGGTAAACACAGCATATAAAATCAAATCATAAACATGAATACTGTATATATTAATGTGTAACATGCTTAAACTGTGACAGTGAGAAGTCAAAATACATTTGAAGAGACATTAGGTGTATTTTCAATTAAATTAAAAGCAATGAAATGTTGCTCGCTACCTAAGCTATCTTTGTAACCTTTGTCTTATTGTCTCTAGCTATATTGGAGCCAACTCTTTAAAATACATGAAATAGTATTTGAACTGGGTGTTTCATTCCCTAGAAAAGTATCAGCATTTTAATCTGAACATCTCCAATATAAAACAGCAGGGTCCATTATCAGATCTCTAACAAAGCAGTCATTGTCTGCAGAAATATTGCACCTGCATTCATTTCTATGTTAACATCCCTGGCAGAAATCAGATTTTTCTTCATTTTTTTGGTTCATTATTTTGAATCCAGAGGAATTTCAGGCATGCCAGCCATCCTTCGTACCATTGACAAATGTCTTTCTTCAACCGTGAAAGAGAATAGGCCTTCCTCACCCTGGTTACCATCATCAGCTTGCCAGAGCAATGCACCTGCATGCTGTAACACTAGACTGCACTTCACAAAGCCTCATAGCTGCGTGACGGACTAAAGAGATCAATTTCCTACTCGCTGAAGCTGGGGGGGCTGTTCTGACAAGGACAGCCTAAATGGTGGTGTGTTTTTGGTTCTTTGAGGCTTCATTTAGAAACGGAAGAGTGAATAACAGAAACCTGAAACAGAGCCACTAGTCCCCTCAAGGAGAAAGAAATGTCATAACTGGAATGATGAGTTATCTTATGCCCCCATCAACTCCATAATTGATATCAAGTTGTTTTCCAGTGCATGACTTAGCTGAGGTAATGACTGATCATGTGTTGCCACGCATTCCATGTGTTTTATTCAAAAACATTACATTAAAGCTACACAAACTTCTAGATATCTGTAACCTATGTGTTAACAGTTGGATACAGCATTATTTTAATAAAGTGAACAGAATATAAGAACATTTTATATTTAAAATTGTGTATTTTTTTAACTTAGGTGTTTATTATTGTTTGCCAGTTTATATTCTGTTGTGACATGTATTTCTCTGTTTAGTTATTGTGAGCAGCATTCAAAAAGTCTAATATTGTGCTTAAGAGTTTGCGATCTTTCTCAAATTAGGTCACTGGCCAGGTTGCAAAACTATGTTTTCAATCTGATTTAAAATTTGAGGCTACTTAAAGTAGTTTATTTTTGGCTTGGAAACTTTATTGGGTGTGCATTAAGAATCTTGCCCAAACTAACTTACAAATGAATGCCAGGCACATTTCATTGCTTTGACTTCTAGGACAAATAGGAGCTACAAAATGTCAGATAAGCATTAGTTAACCCTATAGTCCTGTTGTGTACATTAACCACAGGAATGTGAAAAATTGATGTTAAACTCACAGCAGGTGTCAGCTTTACAGGACAAAAACAATCTACTTTTAATACATTGTACTCTTCTAGTCATACAACTTGTAAATAAGTTACAATTTACTAGTCACATTTATTTACATAGTAATTTAAAT
Organism: Polyodon spathula; assembly: GCF_017654505.1. Classification (NCBI taxonomy): domain Eukaryota; kingdom Metazoa; phylum Chordata; class Actinopteri; order Acipenseriformes; family Polyodontidae; genus Polyodon; species Polyodon spathula. The sequence continues at coordinate 44,331,484 of NC_054542.1, read as the reverse complement.
AAAATAATATTAATATGTATAAACTTCTGCTCACAGCAGCCAACAAGCAGGCCTCTAAAAATCTGCTTGAGATTAGGCCTAAAAATAAATCTGAGCGAAGGAATGTTTTTATGTGTTCAGATATTAGGACCAGCTTGTGCTATAGACCATCTTGGCAGCAATGGTTGGACCTCCCCAGCGCCGAAGGAATTACAAAGTCAGTTCCAAATCCTTTCGGAAATTGCCAGTTTGATAAAATAACATTACAGGAAACCACTCAAATTGAACATTTTTTGTTGTTTTATGTTCTGCCAGTCAACTGCCAAAACAATGACAGGACACTGGAGCCAGTTTCAGAACGCAAAACAGCCTAAACAAATTGCTGAGTGTTACTGTTCCTGTCAAGTGCTTTTGTGTATTATTTTAAGCAGTGTGGTTAAAAGTAGAACTCCTTTAAAATGATTTATTTTTTTAATTTTTACTGTTATATATGTATATATATATATATATATAATCTATATATATATATATATATATATATATATATATATATCATTTATTATATTGTATAAATTTAGCATAGTTTTCAAGGCTTTTGGTTAAAAGTAGAAATAAAGTGGTTGTGGATATACCAGTGTTTCACCCTTTACTTAGTTGTACAGTGGCCATTTACACTTAGTGGTATGTTACGGTGCCATGCAAGGGTTCAACACAACAAACATGTGTATCATTTGCAGTACCTTTATTTAATATTTAAATGGGAGAGTACCTATGAGATGTACCTCTGATTGTAAAGAGTTCTTCAGACACTGTGAGCCCTGATTCAATCTGTGCATGCAGAGCACATCTGCTTCATTAGAAAAATAAAACTTCATTTGAGCAATGCATTTAAACTACTCAAGTTTATGAAGGCACAGTGTATTGTTTGAGAAACAGAAGGGTAGACATTTCAATTTTGCCTGCAGTATTCCAGGAAGAAGCCCTGCATTACTGCACATGTAGAAGCAAAATATCTAAAGCAAGAGGCAGAACTATGAAAATCCAACAACCACCAACACAGGTCCGTTTTACACAATAAAGGATACCGGCTTGAAACTTGGATGGTACAGTATAACAATTTAATTATTGCTGTTGATAAGTGCAGCAGTGTCATTTTTTTATCTAACAGTTTTACAATCATAATGAAGAGTTTGTAGGTGTCTCTATATTTTGACCTCCAATTTGACACTCAGGAAGTGACAGCTATTGTGGCATTGATCTGCATGACATTCACTTAAGTACAGCACATACACAACACTGATCATTAGTAGCACTTTTTTTAAAAATTGGTACCCACACTACTATCTTTAATCTGCATGGAAGCAAAACCACTGTTACATGAGGATGTGAACAAGGTTCAGTTACCATCATTCAAGAAGATCATCATTATTTTTTCATAGATCCAAGCATCTGTTGATGATCATTTTGGATCATTTGGAACAGTTTAAAAACAGAAATAAAGTGGTGGTGGAGATGCCAGTGTTCCACATTTTACTGCACCTTTGCTTTGAGGTCACATTCTGTGCTATAGATTTCGATCCCCCATATAAACATTGTTCATAGTGCCTGCATTACAAAAGAGCTAAGAAATGAAAAACGCAAGCACCTGTTGATGATCACGGTAGATAATCTGAAACAGTGTTGAAACACAGGTGTTGATGTTGACTAAACCATCGCAGCCCATCCAAAAGAAAACTGCAACTTTTTCTTATAACAAAAACATTAATGAATTATGTTAAAAACACCTGGACTACTGAAGTTCAACATTAGCATCTACTGAAGTTCAACATTAGCATCTATTGGAAGACAGACAAAAATAATTCTGATGTAACCCTTAACTGGTAATTGAATGTGCCCCCACAGTAGTTGCATGTGTTAATTAAAGAAGAATTACTCCACTAATAAGTCAGAAGACATTATACTTCATCATAAAATTCAGTGAGGCTTGAGGTTTTGAACTGCAATCAGAAATATACCACAAAAAATAGAACACCCTTCCAAATGCTACCATTCAACACTGCCTATTGCTGGCCCATACAGCTAATTGTATTTTGTCTCTCTGATGTTCTCCTTTTTGTATTTTTAAGAGAAAGAATGCCTATTAATACCTTCTGTAATGCAGTTTCAGTGACTGTAGTAGAGAGAAGCAGATGCTATGTGGGTGTACAGTTAATGATTAAACAAGCAGACTCTAATAAAAGCTGCTTTCAAAAGTAATCTTATGCAGTGGCCTGGGCATTTGTGTGTGGACTACTTAAGATCAATCTTTGGTTTCCATCAGCCCCTGTTCACATTTTAAAGTAGATCAGTGTTATGGAGCCTTTCGGTAGGATACCATGGGCACTTCAATCAGTATGCCAGCAGATCCAAAACCATGAAACAGCAGTACATTGATCTTTTGTGAATTCCTGGCAATGTTTATCAATGTGCATGTTTGTGTACATATTGATATAAAGTCACTTAACTGCTTAAACAGAGTTTAACGTTTGTCATCACAAGTTCAATATTAAGTAGGAATTTCCCTCTATGAGACTATAAGCTGTGCTTAAAAAGGAAAACAATGAACCTTTCACTAGCTTATAATTAAAGAGATGGCACCTGTCTTAATAACAAAGTAATTTGTAATGCAAAACATTAGCAGTGCATCAGTGAGGAAGATTATTGTCTAGTTCCATTTGCATACATCTGTTGGATGCATGTTATCAAACCTTATCTACCATAAATAACCATGTATGCAAAATGTATTCGACAATTTCGGGGTGGAATTACAAACCCTTTATCTTTAGAATGGAGCCGCTCACAAAATCAATAAGTTGGGCCCATGTTTAGTAACTCCTCTGCTAAAACGGTTTCAATTCCTAAGATGATACTGCTTTCTCGTGTGTCTTTCACATGTGTCTATCAAGGTGCACTCAGACTTCATCTCTTTTAATTCCTGCATGCACTTTTGGCCTCAGCCTTGCTGGTTATACAGTATATAAATAAAGGTCCTGTTCACTTTATACAGATCTCCTTCCATGTAGAAAATGAGTAATCCCTGTTTCATAATCTAACCATTTAAGCAATATGGTAAACAGCATGTGCCAAAATGAGTCAATTAGCTGACCCAATAATCCAAATGTCAACAGTTTACAATACATTGCCAAAATCCTTCTGTAACTAAAGAGTGTTCAATGCCATGCAGACTGTCATTTGAAATGAGTTTGAGAAAGGGGTGTGAAAACTGAACTGTCAGAACAGCTCAGGCCTTGAAGTCTCAAGGTTTTGATATATCTATATATATATATATATATATATATATATATATATATATATATATATATATATATATAAATATAAAGGAAACCTTTTTAGGTGCAAAGATATATCTTATTATGTGCGTTTCATTTCCCTTAAACAGTATTCGATTTCTACAATATACCTGTATATAAAAATAAAATACAAATGATATTTATTGCTCAAGTGCCAAAATGTGTTTCAACAGATCACATTTCTAATCTAGGTTATTTAAAATATTTTTGTATGGCTACTGCTAAACCCAAGATCCTCAACTTC